>NW_027169003.1:0-7500 GCF_036898095.1 Palaemon carinicauda | reverse complement strand
AAAGGTTTGACTATTAAACTTTAGGGTTTCCAAGGAAAAGGTTTGACTGTTAAACTTAGGGTTTTCAAGAAAAAGGTTTGACTTAAACTTAGGATTTTCAAGAAAAAGGTTTGACTTAAACTTAGGGTTTCCAAGAAAAAAGTTTGACTGTTAAACTTGGGGTTTCCAAGGAAAAAGGTTTGACTGTTAAACTTAGGGTTTCCAAGAAAAAAGGTTTGATAAACTTGGGGTTCTCAAGAAAAAAGTTTGACTGTTAAACCTAGGGTTTTCAAGGAAAAGGTTTGACTGTTAAACCTAGGGTTTTCAAGGAAAAGGTTTGATTGTTAAACTTAGGGTTTCAAGAAGAAAGTTTGACTGTTAACCCTATGGGTTTCAAGGAAAACGTTTGACTGTTAAACTTAGGGTTTCCAAGAAAAAAGTTTGACTGTTATTAGGGTTTCCAAGAAAAAGTTTGACTGTTAAACTTAGGGTTTCCAAGAAAAGGGTTTGACTGTTAAACTTGGGGTTTCAAGAAAAAAAAATGACTGTTGAACCTAGGGTTTTCAAGGAAAAGGTTTGACTTAAACTTAGGGTTTCCAAGAAAAAAGTTTGACTGTTAAACCTAGGGTTTTCAAGGAAAAGGTTTGACTGTTAAACTTGGTGTTTTCAAAAAAAAGGTTTGACTGATAAACTTAGGGTTCTCAAGAAAAACTTTCACTGTTAAACCTAGGGTTTTCAAGGAAAAGGTTTGACTGTTAAACTTAGGGTTTTCAAGGAAAAGGTTTGACTGTTAAACTTAGGGTTTCCAATTAAAAAATTTGACTGTTAAACCTAGGGTTTTCAAGGAAAAGGTTTGACTGTTAAACTTAGGGTTTCCAATTAAAAAGTTTGACTGTTAAACCTAGGGTTTTCAAGGAAAAGGTTTGACTGTTAAACTTAGGGTTTCCAAGAAAAGAGTTTGACTGTTAAACCTAGGGTTTTCAAGGAAAAAGTTTGACTGTTAAACTTGGGGTTTCCAAGAAAAAAAATGACTGTTAAACCTAGGGCTTTCAAGGAAATGGTTTGACTGTTAAACTTAAGGTTTCCAAGAAAAAAGTTTGACTTAAACCTAGGGTTTTGAAGGAAAAAGTTTGACTATTAAACTTTGGGTTCTCAAGAAAAAAGAAGTTTGTTAAATTTAGGGTTTCAAGAAAAAAGTTTGACTTAACCTTAGTATTTTTAAGAAAAAAAAAAGTTTGACTGGTAAACTCGGGGTAAGGGTGGAAAAATATTTATTTTTTCAGTTATCTTTATTTTCAAATTTCAGACTTTATTAAGTTATTTTGCTTTTTTACAATTTTTCCTACGACGGTCCATTTGCATTAGTTATAAAACTATTTTCATTACAAATATGTCGAGTCAATATGATCTCTTATACCCTTCAAAGGACACGGCTATAAGTTTCTTTTTTCTTTTTTTTTTTTTGTATTAACTCTTTGTATTAACTCTTAGAGTTCTCTTGCTTGAGGATACACTCGAGCACACTATTCCATCTTATTTCTCTTCCTCTTTTTTTTGTGGAAGTTTTCATAGTTTATATAGGAGATATTTATTTTAATGTTACTCTTCTTAAAATATTTTATTTTCCTTTCCTCACAGGGCTATTTTCACTGTTGGAGCCCCTGGGCTTATAGCATGCTGCTTTTCCAACTAGGGTTGTAGCTTAGGAAGTAATAATAATAATAATAATAATAATAATAATAGCCGATTTCAAATAACATATTTCCTTTATGTCTATATTTTCAAGTCAGAGTCAATTTGAAATCATGAAGTATTTGTGGCTGAATGCATGAAATTCACATGTGATCTATTTATTTAGCAAGGCACATCCCCCAATTTTGAGGGGTAGCTGACATCTAAAAAGTAACAAATAGGTAATTTTCCTCTCTTGGCTCCTCCCAGCCTGACGAGGTGTTCAACCAAGTTTGGCTGGTACTGCTAGGGTGCCACAGCCCACCCTCCCCCGTTATCCACCACAAATGAAGTTTCATATGCCTGATTTCACTGCTGCTGCTTCCTCGGCGGTCACCAAGGTGACCGGAGGAAGCAGTAGGGCCTTCCAGAACTGCCTGTGATAGTGTTTATACTATAAATAGCCCCTTGTTGAAAAAATTCTTAATCGTTTAGAATGCGCAATAGACTAGCTAGGTAGGCTAAGTGCAACATTGTGGGAATCAGCTTAGTTATCTTTATTGATTTTAGTTTATATATATATATATATATATATATATATATATATATACTGTATATATATATATATATATATATATATATATATATATATATATATATATATATATATATATATATATATATATATATGCAGTATATATCAACTGCCAAAACTAATTTTTTTAAGTCAAAATAATAGGAAGATTCGTACACTATCTTATATATATATATATATATATATATATATATATATATATATATATATATATATATATATATATCAATTGCAAAAATAAATTTTTTTAAATTAATATAATGGGGAAATTCGTACAATATTTTTTACTCGGTGTAGACTATAGTCATATCCTGGCACATTAATGTTAATTCAGTGCAGAAGAGAGAGAGAGAGAGAGAGAGAGAGAGAGAGAGAGAGAGAGAGAGAGAGAGAGACTCCATTTGCTCTTTGGTAGAGCAATTTACTTTAAGCATTTAGAGAGTTCTTATGATCTTGTCTAACTTATTCTTGAATTCGTTTACCGTGTTACTATTTACTACATGTGCTGGAAGTCTATTCCAAGTATTTTCTATTTTGTATGTAAAGAAATTGCCACATTGAGTGGTGTGGTGTATCTTTTCAATTCCAATTTGCATCCGTTACCTCTGGACTGATTTATGCTAAGCGTGAATAGATTGTTGTAATCTACATTTGTTATTCATTTAATAATTTTGAATGCCTATATTAACTGTCCCCTTAGTCATCGAGTTTGTAGATCAAATAAGTTCAAACGTTCCATCCTTCGTCTATATCTAAATTGCCTTAGTGTTGGAACTAGTTTGGTGGCCCTAGCTTGTACTGCTTCCAGTCAATCTATATCCTTCTGAATACTTGGAGCCCAGAAATGGACTCTGTATTCCAGATGGGGTCTTACTAGTGATGTGTACAGCTGTAGTACAGTATCTTCTATCTTCCGTCTGTATCCAAATTGCCTTGGTGTTGGAACTAGTTTGGTGGCCCTAGCTTGTACTGTTTCCAGTCAATCTATATCCTTCTGAATACTTGGAGCCCAGAAATGGACTCCGTATTCTAGATGGGGTCTTACTAGTGATGTGTACAGCTGTAGTAGAGTGTATTTTCTTCTGTATTTGAATTGGTGAGAGGGTATACTCCGAGAGGTACACTAGGAAACCACAGTGTCCCAAAGATTGCCGAAACTATCGTGTGGTATATTGGAAAGGGGGAGGAGGGGGGAAGGGTTGACTCTGTGTGTATGTATAGGCTATCTATCTAAATATTCATCCTTCATTTTTGACTGGTCGTGTACACGAGCTTAATACAAAGACAGACTAAACTCTATGGAGGATATATTTATAATTTTTTTTCTTTAGCTGTCATTTTAATAAAAATCGATACAATAAACTATTTAGAGGTTGTATTTATTAGTGGTTTTTTTTTTTGGTGGATTACGTAAAACGAGGAAATTGCTTAATATTTTTATTTGCACTAATGTATTTTCTTTTGTCTATCTCGTAAATGCAATCTGTAAGGATTCCCCATCTCTTTTGACGTCCTGGACCTCAGTGTAAGCAATTGCCGCTTGCAACAGTCACCTAAAGTTGCGGTTTGTAGGTCTTACTCTGAAATACTCCATCGGCTGCTCTTACTGAGAAGCACTTCGATCCAGAAGATGAGGCAGGCCACTCCCAAGCCGGAGGTGAGAAGGACAAACAGGCCCTGCAGGAGGAAAAAGGAAATATGTATAGCCTACACACTATATATAATAACAAGAAATGCTCCCCTCTCTAGTCCAATGCAGGACAAAGGCCTCAGACATGTCCTTAGCCATGTCTGGGGTTTGGCCAGTTTTCAACACCGCGCTGGCTAGTGCAGAGTGGTGATGTTGGGTGATTTTCATCTGATCCCTCACAGCAAACCAGCCTAGTATGGGTGGCCTTGACTAGTACAGTTATGCTGATCATGGTTGGTCATTGCTAAGGGGATAAAACATAACCTCCTTCCAACTTCATTGGCGGAGGTAACAATAATATACTCACTCGCTCTGTGTCTTTACCCAAATGTTGGTCATTGCCTAGGGGGTAAAACATTAAATAGCCACTCGCTCTGTCTCCTTACCCAGATGTTGGTCATTGCCTAGGGGGTAAAACATTAAATAGCCACTCGCTCTGTCTCCTTACCCAGATGTTGGTCATTGCCTAGGGGGTAAAACATTAAATAGCCACTCGCTCTGTCTCCTTACCCAGATGTTGGTCATTGCCTAGGGGGTAAAACATTAAATAGCCACTCGCTCTGTCTCCTTACCCAGATGTTGATCATTGCCTAGGGGGTAAAACATTAAATAGCCACTCGCTCTGTCTCCTTACCCAAATGTTGGTCATTGCCAAAGGTTCCTTGACGGTGAAACTTGAAGGCATATGTTTACAAGATGTGGAATTCGGCAGGTTGGAATCGAGCCAATGACGGTACAGTCCACCAGATACTATTCCTCGAATCCTGGAATTAGTTCAGAGAATGGAATTTGGAATTTATGCAGAGAATGGAATTTGGAATTTATGCAGAGAATAGAATTTGGAATTTATGCAGAGAATAGAATTTGGAATTTATGCAGAGAATGGAATTTGGAATTTATGCAGAGAATGGAATTTGGAATTTATGCAGAGAATAGAATTTGGAATTTATGCAGAGAATGGAATTTGGAATTTATGCAGAGAATGGAATCTGTCATTTTGGTCATATATCTTTGGATTTCATATACATCTAAAATTTGACGTTATAGATTATTTCTTTATGATTTATTAGTAAATTGTGAATCATTTCGAATAATGTTCGGATTTCAAATACATCTTAAATAATATATTCATGATCATCATCTTCTCCTACGCCCATTGACGCAAAGGGCCTCGGTTAGATTTCGCCAGTCGTCTCTATCTTGAGCTTTTATATCAGTACTTCCCCATTCATTATACATTAGGATAATTATTATAATTATTTCTATATGATTTATTAGTAAATTGTAAATTATTATTTAGAATAATGTTCTAATTTCTGATACATCTAAAATTATAAATTATAGAGTAATTATTTATTTATTATTTGTTAGTTAATTGTAAATAACTTGTAGGTTGTTAATGGTAGATGGTGAATATGATTTCAATTTAATTATAGGATATATACAGTATATATATATATATATATATATATATATATATATATATATATATATATATATATATATATGCATATATACAGTATATATATATCTATATATATATGTATATATATATATATATATATATATATATATATATATATATATATTTGTGTGTATATATATAAAATATTTTTCTAAATCTAAAGCATTCATTATAAAACTTTTTCCTTTTCTAATAAAGAGAATTATATATATATATATATACAGTATATATCTATATATATATATATATATATATATATATATATATATATATATATATATATATATATATATATATATTTGTGTATACATAAAATATTTTTCTAAATCTAAATCATTCATTATAAAGCCTTATCCGTTTCTAATAAAGAGAATTTGTCGATAATAATTTACATTGTGATCTTAATTTTCGCAATGTTTGATTATTTTATAAATTATGAGATTCTATCTATGTCAATTAAATATATGGCATTCTGTTCAAATGACTAATTGTTTCATATCAATAAACACTCAATATAGAGATTTGATCAACATTAATAATAAATGATTGTATTAGATTTTGATATTCTTTTGGGAAATACACTTCAAACCTTTGAGTTTCCAAAGAAAATATATTATATTTTTAAATCAAATATCAAGATTTAAAACTCAATAAAGGATCTTATTTAATCTCATCATTGAGAAACAATTAATCTTGGGGAGTGAAATGGCAGGACAGGATTAGAAATGAAATTATATGAGAGATTACTCGAGTGCCATATGTGGATGAGATCATGGTGAGGGGTAGATGGAGATGGTTTGGACATGCTCTTCGCACTCCACAAGAGAGATTGGCATAATGTATGTATGTATGTATGTATGTATGTATGTATGTATATGTATGTATGTTTAATATACATATATGCTTAAACATCAATTTAAAGCCACAAAAACAAACATATGTATACATGTTTCGTAAAATTCTCTTAGTTCACCAAACTTTCAACTGGGCTCCAAAAGGCACTAAGAAGAGTTGGAGGACCCAGGCCTACATGGCTGAGGACTATGAAACGTGCAGTAGATGATAAATGGAGACGTATTGATTTAAAAGCTCAAGATAGAGACGACTGGCGAAATCTAATAGAGGCCCTTTGCGTCAACAGGCGTAGGAGGAGATGATGATGATGATGATATTGGCAGCTATTTGAATTAATGAGATTGATATATGTTTTTTCTTTATAGTTTTTAACTTACTTTTGACTGAGGGGTTCGACGAGTGGGCTGCCCTTCTGTACAATCATGGCTAAAGTGAAGGGAACGAAGGTCTCCCTTGCTATGTAAAAGTTACACGATCCTGCAAAGGAAAAGAGAGAGAGAGAGACATATGTATTTCTCTATCAATACACACGCATCGTGAGACTCAATACTACAAGGTTTCTCTGGCTATGTAAAAGTTACACGATCATGCAAAGGACAAGAGAGAGAGAGAGAGAGAGAGAGAGAGAGAGAGAGAGAGAGAGAGAGAGAGAGAGAGAGAGATGTATTTCTATATCTATACACGCGCATCATGAGACTCAATACTACAAGGTTTCTCTGGCTATGTAAAAGTTGCACGACCCTGCAAAGGACAAGAGAGAGAGAGAGAGAGAGAGAGAGAGAGAGAGAGAGAGAGAGAGAGAGAGATGTATTTCTATATCTATGCACACGCATCATGAGACTTAATGACTTAATACTACACAGTATTCTAGAAGGTTTATTCCAGTTGTGACCAAGTTGTAGAATGATCTTCCTAATCGGGTAGTTGAAGACTCAATACTACACAGTATTCTAAAAGTTTTATTCCAGCTGTGGCCAAGTTGTGGAATGATCTTCCTAATCGGGTAGTTGAATCGGTGGAACTTCAAATGTTCAAACTTGCAGCAAATATTTTTATGTTGAACAGGCTGACAAATATTTTTATCGTTTATATATATGAAAGATATAATCTAATGTTACTGTTCTTAAAATATTTCATTTTAATTGTTTATTACTTTTCATATAGTTTATTTATTTCCTTATTTCCTTTCCTCATTGGGCTATTTTTCCTTGTTGGAGCCCTTGGGCTTATAGCATCCTGCTTTAT
>NW_027169002.1:5000-7500 GCF_036898095.1 Palaemon carinicauda | reverse complement strand
ACTTAACACCACGTAATTTATAAATTTTGTATAAAAGTGACAATTACTTTGTGTGCACTAACATTGTGATAGTGTTTTATACTTTGTACATATTATCTGTACTTTTACAATGTGTTGTGATATATTAAAGACAAATTGTGAATGATATGGTCTTCATCACCTTCCTATTGATATGTCCCTTTCCCAGTTACTGACGGATTGTTCAAATGAAGAGAAGAAGATAATAAGAACAATAGAAAAAGTTAATTACAAGATTAACGCCACTGAGGCAGCAATCACTTTTAATAAAACCTGCTTAAAAGAGGGTCTACTCCCAAAATATACAAATTTTAGACTGCATGACCCCTCAGCACGTAATGACCCGCGGACTAGTGCTTTCAGGAGATCTCTCCTTCGCCGGCAATTGGATACTAAACTGCATGAAAAGAAAGATCTATATGCACGCCTTGCTCGTCTGCAGAGTGAATGGGCTGAAATCCAGAACATCGCCATTGATCAAGCACGCCCTTCTGGAGAGGTCCCGGAATACATTGTGAGAGAGGAACAAGACAATCTAGACCACAGTATTATTGAAGAAAGTGATGAAAGGCAACCTGATGATAATGATCAACAAAGGAATCACCTTACCTACCCAGAAAATATCTCTTACCTCCTTAATAAACTAAAAGAGAAAGACCAACGAAATCGGACCAAAACTGTAATAAGAAAACTCATTAATATCAATGGAGGCAAACTTAGGATCCCAGAAAAGAGGCAAGAGTATGTAAATCTCACCAATTACGTTCCCACGCCTGCTCAAGAAGAAATATTATGTTTAGGCCTTAATTGCCACTACATGACCAAACCAAGACCGACTGACAAGAGATTGGAAATCGAGCTCCTCCTTGACACCATACAAGAAAATGAACGTAGAGGTGCCCTACGGACGACTGATGCCCTCCAACCCCTACTCTTGGCAGAAGCCCTCACTGACCGTGGCCAATACCGGAGTGGGATTGTCACGAAGGAGATGAGAGATGCTGCCAAGGCTCTTAGAATGCAAGAAGGCATCACTGTACGCCGTGCAGATAAAACTGCCGCCTTCGTTCTCATAAATACAGAGGAGTACCATGAGAAACTAGATCAAATTTTGGCTGATACCTCAAAATTTGAACGATTGTCCCGCAACCCCACTGAGGATATCAAGAGGGAAGCAAACAGCATTATACAAACCATTAATGCTGCCACCAACGCCGTCCATTTGCCACCTATTTCAGGTGATTTTGGGCTCGGCTACTTATACGGAAATGTAAAAACGCACAAGCAAGGGAACTCTCTCAGGCCTATTATCAGCCAGTGCCCTGCCCCTACATACCAGCTTGCTAAGAGACTGAACACCTTACTCACACCCTATATCCCCAATAAATATTGTGTGACATCATCAGCAGAATTCCTAGAAAAACTGAGAAATTCCACAAGTGACGGAGTTATTGCCTCCATGGATGTCGAGTCCCTATTTACTAACGTTCCCGTGAATGAAACAATAAAATTCATAATGGACAGAGTTTATAGGGATACAACGACACCCACCCTCAACATCCCCGAGGCCTCTCTCCGTGCACTATTAGAAATATGCACCAAGAAAGCCCCTTTCACTACCCATAAGGGCCATATATTTATTCAGAAAGATGGAGTCGCTATGGGGTCCCCTTTAGGCGTCCTCTTTGCTAATTTTTATATGGGAGTAGTCGAGGAGAGAGTTTTTCGAAAAATCAGTAAACCAGACCTCTATGTACGCTACATTGACGATACTTTCATAAAAACGGCCAATCAGGAGAGCATAGAAGAACTTCGCCGAATTTTCGAGGAATGCAGCTCGCTCAGGTTCACCCTAGAGCACAGCCTCCAAGGACGTCTCCCCTTCCTTGATGTCCTTGTAGAAACAAGCAATGATAGTTTTAGTACCTCGGTGTACGTAAAACCAACGAATCTCGGCCTATGTCTGAATGGTGACAGCGAGTGCCCTAGTCGGTATAAAACTGCCACCATTAAGGCTTTTATTCGGAGAGCCATTTCTCACTGTTCTTCGTGGAGAGGCACCCACGAGGAACTTGACAGAGTTACTAAAATTCTGGTGAATAATGGCTTCACGAATAAGGACATTAATCGGCAAATTAAAAAAGAAATCGAGAAATGGTACCAGAATGAAGGCCCTAATGATACCAACACGCCAGCAAAAATAAATCTTTACTATAAAGGCATTATGAGCGTAAACTACAACGAAGAAGAAAAGATTATGAAAAATATAATAAAAAACAACGTTTTTGCCACGGCAGAGGATACTGAAATCAACCTCACAATTTATTACCAATCAGCAAAAACACGAGACTTGATAATGAAAAACAACCCTGCCCCTGCCATGCAAGATGACTTGAAAAAGACGAACGTAGTGTACCGATATAAATGCCCCGTCCAGGAATGTCCTGGCACCTACATCGGATGACGACGATGCGTCTTTCTA
>NW_027169001.1:37500-45000 GCF_036898095.1 Palaemon carinicauda | reverse complement strand
GGAATGAGATGAAGGAGCAGCTTTTGCCATAATTAGCTGGGATACTTGACCGATGAATTGATGATTGGTGGCGAGGCGTAGGGGAGACTCTTTTTGACGGGTTGATGAGATTCGCTTTGAGACACGTCAACAGGAAAGGGGAGGAAGCGAGAGGAGGGAAATAGATGCGAATAGATTTTTATTATTATTATTATATTATTATTATTATTATTATTATATCATTATCATTATCATGACTGCAAATTTCGTTATTCGTGACAGAGTATTTTTGATATTATTATTATTATTATTATTATTATTATTATTATTGTTGTTGTTGTTTTTATTATTATTATTATTATTATTATTATTATTATCATGACTACAAATTTTCGTTATTCGCGACAGAGTATTTTTTATATTGTTGTTGTTGTTGTTGTTGTTGTTGTTGTTGTTGTTATGACTGCAAATTTCGTTATTCGTGATAGAATATTTTTTATATTATTATTATTAATATTATTATTATTATTATTATTATTATTATTATTATTATCATGACTGCAAATTTCGTTATCCATTGTAGAAGGTTTATATGAGATATTATTATTATTGTTATTATTATTATTATTATTATTATTATCATTTATCGTGTAATATTTCATGAGAGAGAGAGGAGAGAGAGAGAGAGAGAGAGAGAGAGAGAGAGAGAGAGAGAGTAAATAAAAAATGTTATGAGTGGCACATATACGAAAAGATAATCAGACAAATGGAGAGAGAGAGAGAGAGAGAGAGAGAGAGAGAGAGAGAGAGAGAGAGAGAGAGAGAGAGAGAGAGAGTAAATAAAAAATGTTTTGAGAAGCAGATATACGAAAAGATAATCTGACCAATGGAGAGAGAGAGAGAGAGAGAGAGACGAGGAGAGAGAGAGAGAGAGAGAGAGAGAGTAAATAAAAAATGTTATGAGAGGCAGATGTACGAAAAGATAATCAGACAAATGGAGAGAGAGAGAGAGAGAGAGAGAGAGAGAGAGAGAGAGAGAGAAAATAAAAAATGTTATGAGAGGCAGATATACGAAAAGATAATCAGACAAATGGAGAGAGAGAGAGCCTTACCTTACCTTATTGCCTTATTTTTTTGTTTGGGTTCCCCCAGGTCCCTCAGTGAGTGAGAGAGAGAGAGAGAGAGAGAGAGAGAGAGAGAGAGAGAGAATATGAAATACTGGTTGACAAACTCAAAAATATTTTTTGAGAGGCAGATACAAGAAAAGATAATCAGACAGAAATGAAGAAGAGAGAGAGAGAGAGAGAGAGAGAGAGAGAGAGAGAGAGAGAGAGAGAGAGAGAGAGAGAGCATTTGTATGCGTGCAGTCGAGTTGAAATCAGCAAATTGGCCGTTGAAGCAATTTCCTCAAATGCCGAGACTCTTATCCAGCGGGTTGTTTCAAACATTGTGGACGAGATGGATGTTAAATGGTGGAGAAAAACGCCACGGAAATAAAGAAGGCGAAGAAGAGAGAGATGAAAGACAGATCTAAGAGTCTCCTTTGGATAATATAAAAGATATTTATCGTGGAATAGTCATTTTTGAACAAACGATTTTGTGTTTGGAAAATCTTTGATCATTTCGTAAGAGAAACTGTTAAGTGAAATGTCCTTTTTAAGATACCTAAAATGTTAAATGCATTTCCTAATTAAATGAATTCATTACACACTTGGAATCTTACTTTTTTTTTTTTTTTTAAGTCCTTTGTATTTCGATGCTGAAAACTTGTCGAAATTATTTTCACTGGAAGTGACGGTAAGATGCATCACCAAAACGTTTACAATTAAAAAGATTATGATGAAAATAGTAATTAATTCAAAAAGTATTGTAACATTAACCTTTTTTTTCCTCTCAATACTTTGTGTCCCGATGCTGAAAATATTTTCATTGGATCTTGTGTGATTGTTTGAAGTATCAGCTAAATTATTTGTTTCTTTCCTGAAGCCAAATTTCATGAGACTTTAAAAATCATTTTTATCCTGATGCCAAATTTCATGAGACCTTAAAATTAATTTTTATCCTGAAGCCAAATTTCATGAGACCTTAAAAATCATTTTTATCCTGAAACCAAATTTCATGAGACCTTAAAAATAATTTTTATCCTGAAACCAAATTTCATAAGACCTTAAAAATCATTTTTATCTTGAAGCCAAATTCCATAAGACCATGAAAAGGGTTTTTATCCTGAAAACAAATTTCACAATTTGTTGTGGAAGAGACAGCTAAGGGGCTTCACCACAGAAGGGTAGAGTTCTCTTGCTTGAGGGTACACTCAGGCACAGTGTTCTTATTTCTCTTCCTCTTGTTTTTTTTATAGTTTACATATGAAAGATTTGTTTTAATGTTGTTACTGTTCATAAAATATTCTAATTGTTAATTACTTTCCTTATTTCTTTACTTCCTTTCCTCATTGGGTTATTTTCCCTATTGGAGCCCTTGGGCATATGGCGTCCTGCTTTTCCAACTAAGATTGTAGCTTAGCAAGTAATAAAATTTGATTAAAAAAAATTTTTCTTTTAAAGATTGGATAATTTTATATTTCCTATTTCTTTATAGAATTTATTATTTTATATATCATATTTTCCCCCAAAATAAATCTGGTATGACTGGGTCCTTTGACTGCCCATATAGTACTATATTGGATCCATCTCTGGTTACGGCTCATTTTGTGTTTGCTTACACACACCGAAAAGTCTGGCGTATTCTTTACCCATCCTCTTTCCTCATACACCCGACAACACTAAATTACCCCCAAAAAAATCTTTGGCTACTGCACTATAATTGTTCAGTGGGTACTAGCCACTTGGTAAAGGTAGAATAAACTCTTTAGCTATGATAAAGATCTCCTCTAGGAAAAGGACACTCCAAAATCAAACCATTGTTCTCTAGCCTTGGGTAGTGCCATAGCCTCTGAACCATGGTCTTGCTATCGAAAGTACACTCAGGCACGTTATTCAATCTTTTTCTTAATTTCCTTTCCTCACCAGGGCTATTTTCCCTGTTTGAGCCCTTGGGTTTATAGGATCCTACTTTTCCAACTAGGATTGTAGATTAGACAGTAATAATAATAGTCAGTTGTCCACGTATCAGCTGTCCTGATACGAGTTGTTCTAGCACCGATTAGAAATGTTTCCTCGCCTCTTCATAATTTCAGTGCAAATAGATCGTGAATTAAATGTATAATAAACAATGTTATTTGTTGGCATGCCACAATGTCGCAGTGCCAGGACCAGATGGCTTTAATTTCCTTTCTTGTTACACTGGAATTGTCTTCCTGGAAGCGTTATGGAAGGCAACGCTTCTCAGTTTATGAGGAACTGTAAAGTTTGGAATCCATAAAAGCGTTTATAATGTGTTTGCAGTGTATCTTTGCAATGTGCGTTTGTGGTATAACTGTTTGCAAAGTCCTTTTGCAATGTGCTTTTGTAAGAAGTTTTTCAGTAATCTTTTGGGGTTTGTTTGTTCTTTATGCTTTTATTATGACATGTATTTGCATGTCATGAGAAAAGATGAACATTATATTGGGAGGAGAGTGATGGATATGGAGGTACAAGGAACGAGAAGGAGAGGGAGACCAAAGCGAAGGTGGATGGACTGTATCAAGGATGACCTTTGATCAAAGGGATTAACCGGTGATGAGGTGTGGGACAGAGGTAGATGGAGAACGCTGGCCAGAAACATCGACCCCACATAGAAGTGGGAAAAGATGCAGACAAAGAAGAAGAAGAAGTGTGGGACAGAGGTAGATGGAGAACGCTGGCCAGAAACGTCGACCCCACATTAAAGTTGGAAATGATGCAGACAAAGAAGAAGAAGAAGTGTGGGACAGAGGTAGATGGAGAAAGATGGCCAGAAACATCGACCCCACTTGAAAGTGGGAAATGATGCAGAGAAAGAAGAAGAAGAATATTTGCAGCATACTTTTCCAATATTATGATTATACATTATGCATTTCCCATTTTTTTCATTTTGTGTACACTGTATGTTTTTGCGAGATGCATTCCTATAGTATGATTTTACAGAATGCGTTTCTTGTTTTTGCGTATGTGTATGCCGAATGCTTTGTGAATGCGTTTCTTGTATGCTATTACTGAATATATTGGTATAGGTTGTATGTTTTTGTGATAGGAATACAAGTATATTTTACAGTTATCATTTGAAGTTATCTTTTGACGTATATGTTTGAAGTATGATTTACTAAAATGCGATATTTAAATGTTTGTGTGTTGTTTTATTGTGTTTTTGTTGTATACATATAATGTATTCTTATCTGGTACACACTTGATATATTCTTTCGGATATATTTTTGTCTTATATTTTTTATGGTTTGCATATTTTATTTATTTTATTGTATTTATTTGTATTTTTTATTTATTTTCAATTTTTTTTATTTATTTTTTTTTATTTATTTTTTTTAGTTGTCACTATTCTTAAAAAATTTTATTTTTCTTGCTTCCTTTCCTCACTAGGCTATTTTCCCTGTTGGGGCCTCCGGGCTTATAGCATCCTGCTTTTCCAACTAGGGTTGTAGCTTACCAACTAATGATAATAATAATATGCAATATGCTTTTCTTGTGTACGTTTGCAGTGTACTAATGCCCTGTGTATGACGCCTCCTTTTCCTATATTTGCTAACTCTTTGCTTTTGCAATATACATTTCCAGTTTGCTTTGACATAAATACGTCCGTTGTATATTATTGTGGTATGGATTTACCTCAGGCATTTTTTTATGTCTACGCTGTATGCTTTTACAAAATGCAATTGATGAATATTTTTGCCGAATGCAATCTCAGTATGGATTGTCTGAGTTCGCTTTGTGATTGTGGCTTGCGTTTGGAATATACTGCTATGAAATATATTTGTTTTATGTTTTTTTCTTATTATGTGTTTCTTATATTTTTGTGCTAAGTGTTTTGCTCTAGGTTTTTCCAATAAGCTTTTATAAATGTTTTTGTAGTTTGCATTAATATACATAATTTTCCATGCATATATATATATGATGAATGAAATAAACCACAATCTATGTGAAATTTGATTTATTTTGAGCTTTCGAAGGGACCGTCTCCCTTCCTCTTCAGAAAACAAATTTCTGAAGAGGAAGGGAGATGGCCCCTTCGAAAACTCAAAATAAATCAAATTTCTCATAATTTTTTTTTTTTTTTTTTTTTTTTTTTTTTTGTGATGTGCATGGACCGTATGCATTTTTGGTATGCATTTGCAGTATGCTTTCACGCAATGTTACGCGTTTATTGATATATTATGGAACTTCATTGTTTGTATATTTTGGTGGTATGTGGTGGGTGTATGTTCTTGTGACGTGCGTTCGCTGTATGTTTATGGGGTATGTGTTTGTTCAATGTTTCTGTGGTGTTAAATACGTTTTTGTAGCATGCGTTTACAACATATGTTTATGGTATGCGTTTGCAGTTGGAATGTACGCCGTACTTATTGTGTAAACTGATTTTCTTGTTTAAAAAGAAACAAATAAACAAGCAAATAAGATGAGCGCAAAAGAACAACAATAATGAGAATGACAGATAATAGATGGACATTAAGAATAACAGATTGGGTTCCTAGAGATTATAAAAGAAGCAGGGGAAGGATGAGAGGACGATGGATTGACGAACTAAGTTTGCTGGCGTGAATTGGCAGAGAAAGACCACAAACCGATGCAAGTTAAGTTACGTTAAGTTAAAACTAAGTTAAGTTTAGAAGCGATACATATAAACAGGATTAAAGGTTTAAAAGCCTCTCATGACTGGCAGAGGCATGGGATAGTGACAATGCCCTATCATGCATGACAATGCCCTAGAGACTAACCATATATATATATATATATATATATATATATATATATATATATATATATATATATATTTAATATGTGATCAGTGCTCAAGCCCTCTCTCCACCCAAGCTAGGACCAGGGAGGCCAGGCAATGGCAGCTGATGACTCAGCAGGTAGACTAATAGCTAGGAGGATTAATACTTAAAGACTAATAGGCTCCCCCCCCCCCATCCTTAGCTCACAAGGATGGCGAGGTTGCAGACACTACAAGAAACTATCGAGCTTGAGCGGGATTCGAACCCCAGTCTGGCAGAACGCCAGGTAGGGACGTTTTCAATAAATGTTTATGTGTTTGGAGCGAAATGTAAACACAAACAACTAATGTAAACAACTGCATACATTTCCCCATGTTCCATTGTTGTTGTTACAGTTAGAGCAACTATAGTCCATTTCTTTTAGCGAGGCAGATTTGCACCGACTCGCAGCGGTGCCTTTTTAGCTCGGAAAAGTTTCCTGGTCGCTGATTGGTTAGAATTATCTTGTCCAACCAATCAGCGATCAGGAAACTTTTCCGAGGTAAAAGGGCACCGCTGCGAGTCGGTGCAAATATGCCTCGCTAAAAGAAATGGACTATACAGCAACGTTAATGGAATCCTTGTATTTTTTCTCTTCATTTAAGTGCACTGCTTAATTACCTTAATTCCTCGGATTTCTTTCCCGTATTGCTATTCAATTACGCTCTTTTTATTACCTCCGCCAACGAATTTGTTTGGGGGTTATGCTTTCGCCCCTGTTTGCCCGTTCGTATGTTTGTTTGTTTGTTTGTGAACAACTTCCTGGCTACAATTTTACTCGTAGAGTAGTGAATCTTTCAGGGGTTAATTATTATATTGGAACGTGGAAGTGACTCAATTTTGAAAGTCCTGAGTCAAAGGTCAAGGTCAAGGGTGAGCAAAAGATCCACCGAATTAACCCTAACCTTGACCCCAAGTTCGCACATGATCGTCACAGACTTCATATACGCTTACGATCTAAATTGATTCTGGGAAAGGCAAGCTGATTTCAATTTTGAAAATCCGGGGTCAAAGGTCAATCTCAAGGTCGAACAAAACGTCTATCGAATTAACCCTAACCTTGACCCCAATTTCGCCCATGATTGTCACACAGACCTCAAATACGCCTACGGTCTAAATTGATTCTGGGAAAGGCAAGCTGGCTTCGAGAGATAAGTTGCTGTGGCGGAAGTCTGCCCTCTTAGAGTGCTTTTATAGTTTGCTTGTTCATTTGTTTCTGTGCATGTTTCTTACTTTCATTCGTGTTTTACCTAGTTTTTTTTTTTTTTTTTTTTTTTTTCCTAGTTTTATTCGTGTTTAACTTAGTTCTCTTTGTGTCTTCATACCAGCAAAGACATTTTTTTCTGTATAATCTATCATTAAATAATATTATTAATAATCATGATAATAATAAATACAACAATAATAGTACGGATTGTAACACGCACATTTTTATTTGCTTGCTTGTGTGTTCCTCAAAATGTTTCTAACATATATCTATTTTTTCTTTGCTCTTCGTATGTCTGTTTTTACCACACAAGACATTTCCTACACTATAATCTATGATAATGTCCATAATAACAATTGACTGAAGAAATTAAGGTTAATGCACTTTTCCGAAAAAAAAAAAAAAAAAA
>NW_027169001.1:25000-32500 GCF_036898095.1 Palaemon carinicauda | reverse complement strand
TTGGCCTTATAACATCCTCCTTTTCCAACTCGGGTTGCAGCTTGGCTGGTAATTATGATGATGCTATTTGATGAAACATGAACTACACTGTATGAAAAAACAATCAATTTTGATCGGAAAATCTGCGGACAAATATACTGTCCTCAGCCGTATTTCAGTAAAATAAAGGTGACCGTAATTTTTACCCTACTTTGTTCTTATCTTTTACGGATTGGTGACCGTAAAATTACTCATTAACGTCAATATATTTGTCTTTAAAACGGTAAATGTCTGGCAACATTTATTCAAGGATTTTTATGTTTTCTTTTTTTTTTGTGGGGGGGGGACAAATTTTTAAGTTTTTCGACGTAATTTGAACAGAAACTCCGTCAAGAAAAATTTAAGGAGACGTCGATGGTGTTCAACATCGTTTCTTAATTATATTTGAAGGAATTTTCCTCCTTCCATATATATATATATATATATATATATATATATATATATATATACATATATATATATATATATATATATATATATATATATATATATATATATATATATATATATATATATATATATTCCTTCCTAACCCAGGCCCTTTGGGTCAATAGGCGTTGGAGGAGAGGATAATATATATATATATATATATATATATATATATATATATATATATATATATATATATGTATATACATATATATATATGTATATATATATATGTATATATATATATATATATATATATATATATATATATATATATATATATATATATATATATATATATATCTAAAATCAGACACTTGCTCTTTATTAAATAGGGGTAATTCATTCCGAATGTATTCGGGCCAGCGCTGTAATCTGTAATAGTCTGACTAATTTGGTTGGATAATCTCCTCCATTTTAATAATAATGATAAAGTCAGCTCCCAAAGGACAAGAGTTTTTTTTACATCCTCTACGGAATTAATATCTTTCTTTTTAACTTCCAACGCCATAGTATTCATCACTCATCAATCAAGCATAATTCTCCCATGACCTTCAATAAAAGTTCAAATTTGCAGCAAATATTTTTTTTTATATTGAACAGGCTGACATGAGTCTTTTTATAGTTTATATTTTAAAATATCTGTTTTAATGTTGTTGTTTTTAATATTTAATTTAATTGTTCATGACTATATCGTTTATTAATTTCCTTATTTCCTTTCCTCACTGGGCTATTTTTCCATGTTGGAGGACTTGGGCTTATAGCATCTTGCTTTTCCAACTAGGGTTGTAGCTTAGCTAGTAATAATAACGATAATAATAATAAAAGGAAAGGATATTTTTCTTAATACAATGTCCAGCTTTCTAGCTAGTACAGTGGTAACGTATTCGCCTAGCATTCGCATGGCAGCAGATCGATCCCCATCTGGGACCGTGAGTTTAAGCTGCTAACTGGGGAGGCCACTGCTGTACTTAAGCACCGCAGTTGTGGGTTGGGCTCGCCCGGCTGACGTTCTGGTGAGCATCTATTCTGATGAAACTGGAACTGAAACCAGACACCTTTACCTACAAACATAACACATGACGAAATACAGCTATATATATATATATATATATATATATATATATATATATATATATATATATATATATGTATATATATATATGTATACATACATACATACACACAAACACACACACACTGCAACAACAACAACAACAATAACAAATGCAGCCGTATCTACTTCAATGCAGGACGAACAACCTAGACATTTCCTAATTCATGTCTGGGGTTTTTGCCAGTCTTCATCACCACGCTGGCCAGAGCGGATTGGTGATGGTGGGAGTCTTTAGTCTGATCGCATGCAGCAAACCGACCTAGTATGGGTGTACTTGACTCGTACAGCTTTGCTGATCATGACGATATACAAACTATTTCACCACGTTAAGGTATCCCAACTCAGAGGGGAACGTTTACATTCACGCTGATATATATATATATATATATATATATATATATATATATATATATATATATATATATATATATATATAAACCTTAAATTCTTTTACATATTAGGCAATATCTTCGACTAAATTCTTTTTATTGTCTATTTACCAATGCACTTCCCCCAATTTTGTGGGATATCCGATATCAAAAAAGGAACTAAAGGGGATTTTTTCTCTCTTCGCTCCTCCCAGCCTGACGAGGGATTCAGCTGAGTTCGGCTGGTACTGGTAGGGTGTAAATTATTTATGAAAACTGGTTTTCCAATCAGATTTTCTTTCTTCAAAATCTTTCTAATTATGAATATTTTTGAAATAAAAAAAGGGTTTTGCATACAGATTATCTTTTACTAATATTTATGCAAAAACTATTTCTAATCATAAATATTTTTGAAAAAAGGGTTATACATTCAGATTTTCTTTTACCTATTATGCAAAAACTTCATCAAAATATTTATAATCATAAATATTTTTGAAAAAAAAGGGTTATGCATTCAGATTTTCTTTCACCTATTATGCAAAAACTTCATCAAAATATTTCTAATTATAATTTTTTTTAATAATTTTGAATTCAGATTTTCATTACCGTTGACCATTCATATTGCGACGACATTTGAGTTTCCCCTCAATAAAATGAAAGCTCTCCGTTTTCTCAACAGCTTAATAACCGCCAATCTTACAGGTTTAATAATCCTCTTAAAAGTGAGATGGATTAATGGATATTGAATTAAAGGAATTGAAGGTGTTCTCATAATAAGATTTATTAATATATTTGTTTGAAATGACCGAGTTAAGTAGAGAATACGCCTCTACTAATAGCCATGATATATATATATATATATATATATATATATATATATATATATATATATATATATATATATGTATATGTATTGTATATATATTTATATATATATATATATATATATATATATATATATATATGTATATATATTTATATTTATTTATATATAAAATATATATATATTTATATATATGTATATATTTTTATTTATTTATTTATATTTTTATAAATGTATATACATATATATATAAATATATATACATATATACACACACATATATATATATGTGTTATAAAATTCTTCTATAAATTAAACTTGTTTATGATTGCTTGATTTATACGATTCTATTTATTTAATAGCGTATTGGAGTTTGCTTAAGTAGCTCATAAGTGCGCGAGATGATTAATATCATGTTTATGAGGCCCTCGAGTAAAGAGCCTATTTGGGTGTGTGAATACCTGGATTATAATGAGTAAACAGCTGATTAGGAAATCTAGTAATGTCTCGACGTGTGAGAACGTAAAAGACCATAAATAAATTTTAAACTAGAAAAGCACTCGGAGTGCAGACCTCCGCCACAGCAGCTTATTTCTCGAAACCAACTTAGGGTTGTGGTAGCCTGGTGGTAGTGTCCTCGCCTGGTGATTGCCAGACTGGGATTCGAGTCCCGCTCAAACTCATTAGTCCATTTAGTCGCTGCAACCTCACCGTCCTTGTGAGCTAAGGATGAGGGATTTGGGAGAGCCAGAGGTCCATCTGCTGAGTCATCAGCAGCCATTGCCTGATCCTCCTTGGTCCTAGCTTGGGTAGAGAGGAGGCTTTTGCGCTTATCATATGTAATATGGTCAGTCTCTAGGCCATTGTCCTGTTTGATAGGGCAATGTCACTGTCCTTTGCTTCTGCCATTCATGAGTGGCCTTTAAACTTTTAAACCAGCTTGCCTTTCCCAGAATCAATTTAGACAGTAGGCGTATTTGAAGTCTGTGTGACACCCATGCAAACTCTGGGTTAAGGTTAGGGATAATTCACTTGACCTTTTGTTTGACCTTCACCTCTGACCTAGGACTTTCAAAGTGGAATCACTTCCACGTCTCAACTTGATTAATACCTGAAAGTTTCACTACGATGTAAGTAAAATTGATTCCAGGAAGTTCACAAACAAACAAACAGATAAACAGGGTGCAAAAACATAACTACCTCCCCAATTTCGTTGGCGGAGGTAAAAAAAAAAAAAAAAAAAAGAAAGAAAAGAAAAAAAAGAGGTTATTTTTCATGTTTCAGGAAAGTCATAAACAAACTTTTAAGAAAACATGGTTATTATTTGTCTCGTCCCGGGAGAATTGCTCCGCTATTCGTCTTGTAATAACAGCAATTTACGCGAAATTCTTTACGCCCATTCTATATTTACGATAGCATTTACTAACCCCCCAATTTCCAGTCGCCACCGAGACCCACTTTCTATATATAGACTGGCCCATAATCGCCAGCGCACCTTGGTTCCCCCAGACAAGGTAATGGTCGCTTTTAGTACCTGATATTGAGGAGCTCGTTAGCATGGAAAGGTGATTCCGCCTAGAGAGGGTCCTTGGGCCGTCCTACAGTCCTTACTCCTATGCATCCTGAAGTAGGTCAATGGCCAAGCTATCGTGTGGCCTCGCTTCCGGTCTTTATGGAGGTCCGTTCTCTTATCGTCTGGGTCATGATACGTCTGACCCCTTTCTCGTCATGATTAGTTTTTTCTCTTTCGTCTAGACTGGGGTTACGGTAAAGTGGACGAGACGGGCATTTCCTATATCAAGCTTTGTCATATATTTCTGGACCTTTTTGCATCACGTTCTATTTTTCTTTTTCGTCTAGAGGTTGTGATAAAGTGACTGGGATAGGGATTTCTTATATCAAGCTTTGTCATATATTTCTGGACCTTTTTGCATCACGTTCCATTTTTCTCTTTCGTCTAGACTGAAGTTATGGTAAAGTGGACGAGACGGGCATTTCCTATATCAAGCTTTGTCACATAAGTCTGACTTTTCTTGTTATGATTAATTATTCTCTTACGTATAGAGGTTATGGTAAAGTGACCAAGACGGGGATTTCCTTTATCAAACTTTGTCACATACGTCTGACCTTTTTCTCGTCTTAATTTATTTTCCTCTTTCGTCCAGAGGTTATGAAAAAGTGACCAAGATGGGCATTTCATTTATCAAGCTTTGTCACATACGTCTGACCCTTTTCTCGTCATGATTAGTTTTTCTCTTTCGTCTAGACTGGGGTTACGGTAAAGTGGACGACACGGGCATTTCCTATATCAAGCTTTGTCATATATTTCTGGACCTTTTTGCATCACGTTCTATTTTTATTTTTCGTTTAGAGGTTGTGATAAAGTGACTGAGATAGGGATTTCCTATATCAAGCTTTGTCACATACATCTGACCTTTTTCTCGTCATGATTAATTATTCTCTTACGCCTAGAGGTTATGATAAAGTGGCTGAGACGGGCATATCCTATTTCAGGCTTTGTTACGTACGTCTGACCTTTTTCTTGTCATGATTAATTTTTCTCTTTCGTCTAGAGTTTATGATAAAGGGACAGGACAGACATTTCCTATATCAAACTTTGTCACATACGTCTGACCTTTTTCTTGTCATAATTTAATTTTTCTCTTACGTCTAGAGTTTATGATAAAGGAGGACAGGCATTTCCTATATCAAACTTTGTCACATACGTCTGACATTTTTCTTGTCATGATTAATTTTTCTCTTTCGTCTAGAGGTTATGATAAAGTGAGCGAGACTGGCATTTCCTATATCAAACTTTATCATTACTAGAAAAGGGGTTATTAATGGATTTTAATTTTTAGATTAAGATGGCAAATAGCTTAAGATGGACAGAAATTTGATTTATACGTCTCCCTTTTCCCTGTTAATTTTACTGTGAGATTTTCTTACCTTTTGTCATTTCTAAATGTGAATTACTTTGATTGATTTAATTTTGTATTCATCATCATCATGATCATCATCTCCTCCTACGCATATTGACGCAAAGGGTCTCGGTTAGATTTCGCCAGTCATTTCAATCTTGAGCTTTTAATTCAATACTTCTCCATTCATCATCTACTTCGCGCTTTATAGTTCTAAGCCATGTAGGCCTTGGTCTTCCAATTCTTTTTGTATTAGGGAAATATGAATAGACATGTCTCTTTTATATGTGAATATGATTTAATTTGTTATTTTTTCTTTTTTACGTTGCGCAAAGATAAAACCATCCATGTTTCTCCTTTTGTGATCCTGTTATTCTGATCTGAATGCATTCTTCTTCTTAGTATGCAGTTCGGAGGTGAACCGATTGATGGCATCTTGATGGAATGATCCAAAGATGATCTCTGTTTTGTTTCCCACAGACTCTAGGTCCCACTGTTCGATTTTATACTTTTATGAACGGAGGAAAGTTATGAGTTGTCTGTTTCAATTTAATGCCTTTCTCCCTCCATCGTTCTTTTAATTATCTCCTCCAACGAAGTTGGAAGGAGGTTATGTTTTATCCCTTGTTTGTGTCTGTGTGTATGTGTTTGTGTGTTTGTTTATGAACAGCTTCCTGACTGCAATTTTAATCGTGGAGTAATAAAACTTGCATGGATTAACTGTTATGTAAAAAGCTGGGAATGAATAAATTTTGGAAGGTCACGGTCAAGCAAAATGTCCAATTAGCCATAAGTTTGGACATCGTTGGCACAGAGACTTCAAACTTGTTCATATTTGAGTGAAATCCACGTCAATTAATACACGTTAAGGTTAAGCTCGAGCAAAGGTCGAGAAATAAGCTGCCGCGGTGGAGGTCTGCGCTCTACTTAGTGCCCCTCTAGTTAAGTCTCTCTTTTCTCTTACTGATTGTGCGTTAAAATCTCAGGAAGAATTATTTTCATTTCGTATTGATATTCTTTTTTTTTTTTTTAGTTTGAGGAGGGGGATTTTAAGGGCTATTCCATATTCCTGTTCATTTGTGAGCTCTATATATCAAAATGCAAAATAATATTTTTATTTTACGCCTTTTCTTGTGTAACATAAATGTTCTGAATTTACATTCTAATGCATATTCTAATATTTTTTGTAGTCAGCATTCATAGGGATGCATTAAACTTTTAGCTAATATTCACAATATTCTATTTTGTCTCATTTAATATGGATTTGAGTCGCCACAGAGAATCCAGGCAAAATAAGTCCCACCCCCTGATGACGTCATAGCCAATCATGTTGTCTTCCTCGTTAACAGCGATCACAACACACCCCCTTGGGAGACAACGTGATTGGCTATGACGTCATCTGGGGGCGTGGCTTACTTTGCCCGGAATCTTTGCAGTGGCTATAAAATGAGCTGAACATTACAAAAAATCTTATAAATATGTCGCAGTGTCTGTCAGTCTGTGTGATGAACATATCTGTCTTTACTTTTAAGTTATGACCTTTTGACTGACTTCTGTCGTCTGTCTATATCTGTCTCATTTTCCTTCCAGTATTAATTGTTATCCTACGTATGCCTATCTGTCTATTCTACGATCTATCTTTAAGTATCTGTCTTTTCATAGGCACGTATCTACCTATAAGTCATAACCTTTTGACTGTCTCCTGTTGTCTGTCTATATCTGTCTCGTCTTACTTGCGCATATCTGTGTCCTATTTGCGCATATCTGTCTATTCAACCATCTGTCCTTCTTTTTGAAATATCT
>NW_027169001.1:10000-17500 GCF_036898095.1 Palaemon carinicauda | reverse complement strand
AATTGTATCTTGGTAGGACTAAATCTCCTTTACTTCAATAAACGGCCTGAACAAAGTTCCTTCTATTTCCTTCGTACAAAAGTCCTCTTCCTCAGTGGGATTTCTTTTTTAGTTCATTTTAGTTCATCTAATAAATTCTTCTTCACTTGGTCGCTGCAACCTCACCATCCTTGTGAGCTAAGGATGGGGGGTTGGGGGGAGCCTGTAGTCTATCTGCTGAGTCATCAGCTGCCATTGCCTGGCCCTTCTTGGTCCTAGCTTGGGTGGAGAGGGGGCATGGGGCGCTGATCATATATATATATGGGCAGTCTCTAGGGCATTGTCCTGCTCGATACTACACAGTATTCTAGAAGTTTTATTCCAGCTGTGACCAAGTTGTGGAACGATCTTCCTAATCGGGTAGTTGGATCAATATGAACTTCAAAAGTTCAAACTTGCAGCAAATGTTTTTTTATGTTGAACAGGCATACATAAGTACTTTTATAGTTTATATATCAAATATCTTTTTTAATTTTGTTAATGTTTTGAAAATATTTTATTTTATTTTTTCATTACTTCTTATAATCGTTTATTTATTTCCTTATTTCCTTTCTTCACCGGGCTATTTTTCCCTGTTGGAGCCCTTGGGCTTTTAGCATCTTGCTTTTCCAACTAGGGTTGTAGCTTAGCTAGTAATAATAATAATAATAATAATAATAATAATAATAATAATAATAATAATAATAATAATAAAAGTAATGTCAAGTCCCTTGTCACTGCCATTCATGAGTGGCTTTAAACCTTTAAAGCCTTTAAATCAGATCCGATACTTCAACCCTGCGTGAAATTTCGCCCTTGTATGAACTATTGCTTCCACTTCTTGGAAGTCTCTCTCATCAATGACGACTTTGGCATCTTTAGCCTCATTAGAAACAAAAGTTCTTATTCAAGAGCTCTCTCACTCACGGACTCACTCTATCACTTAAGTCTCGCTTATTGCAGTGACCTCGACCCCAGAAATAAGACCTGATTTACGTTCAGGAGATTTTGCTTTTAGAAGTCTCCATCTGACACTGTCTTATAGGTTAGAGTTCGCCTTGATTGAGGGATCACTCACGCACACTATTTTGTTTCCTTATTTCCTTTCCCTCACTGGGCTTTTTTACCTCAACCCAGAAATAAGACCTGATTTACGCTCAGGAGATTTTGCATTTAGAAGTCTCCATCTGACACTGTCTTATAGGTTAGAGTTGCTTTGCTTGAGGGTGCACTCAGGCACACTAGTCTGTTTACTTTTTTCCTTTCCTCGCTGGGCTGTTTTCCCTGTTTGATACCTTGGGCTTATAGCTTCCTTCTTTTCCAATTTCGGTTGTAGCTTGCCTAGTAATAATAATGGTGATTGCATGAGCTAATCATAGTAAATTATAGCAGAATTGTCTTTGCTTGTTCTGTTTGTTTAAAGGTTTAAAGACCACTCATGAATGACAGAGGCAAGGGACTGACATTGCCCTATCGAATAGGACAATGCCTTAGAGACTGACCATATTATACATGATCATGGCCCAAGCCCCCCTCTCCACACAAGCTAGGACCAAGGAGGGTCAGACAAGGGCTGTTGATGTCTCAGCAGATAGACCTATAGGCTCCCCCCAAACCCCTCCCATCCTTAGCTAACAAGGATGGTGAGGTTGCAGTGACCAAAAGAAACTTACTATTTTGAGCGGGATTCGAACCCCAGACTGGCGTTCACCAGTCAGGGACGTTACCACATCGGGCACCACAACCCTGTCGTTTAGGTTTAGAGTTAGTTTGATTGAGGGTACGCTCAAGCACACTATTCTATGTTTCCTCATTTCCTTTCCTCACTGGGCTGCTTTCCCTGTTGGAGCCCTTGGGCTTATAGCATCATTCTTTTTCAATTAGGGTTGTAGCTTAGCTAGTGATGATAATGGCATGAGCTAATCCAAGTAAATTATGGCAGAATTAATTGAACACACAAATATTCTTTTATTAATGTGGTAGTGATATTTTCATTCATCAAAAATATCACCAAAAGACAATGAATAATTTGTGATGGGTGTAAGAAAGTACCATCTTTTTAATGACATTTCTGAGTGGGGATACCTTAATGTGGTGGAAGGTTTTATGCATTGCCATGATCAGCAGGTCTGTACTAGTCAAGGACACTCATACTAGGTTGGTTTGCTGTGAGCGAGCAGACATAAGTCTCCCACTATCACCAATCAGGTATCTAGCATGGTGATAAAAACTAGCCAAACCCTAGACATGAAAAAAGACATGTCTGGGGCCTTTGTCCTGCAGTGAACTAGAAAAGGCTGCATTTGTTATTGTTTTTGTTGGTTATAACATGGAATCTAAAGCAAGAGGACTAATATCTCCCACCATCACCAATCCGCATTGGCCAGTGTGATGATGAAAACTAGCCAAACCCCAGACATGAATAAAATCAAGTCTGAGGCCTTTGTCCTACAGTGGACTAGAAACGGCTGTAGTCGTTGTTATTATTATTATTATTATTATTATTATTATTATTATTATTATTATTACTCAAGCTACAACCCCGGTTGGAAAAGCAAGATGCTATAAGCCCAAGGGCTCCAACAGGGATAAATAACCCAGCGAGGAAAGAAAATAAGGAAATGAATAAACGATGAGAACAAATTAACAATAAATTATTCTAAAAACAGTAACAACGTCAAAACAGATATGTCATATATAAACTATAAAAAGACTTATGTTGTTGCTGTAGATATGGATTGCATTCAATAGCACTTCCTTCAGAACGAATCCTTAATAAAATCCTTTAAGGGGAGTATAAATACCGTTGCCCTTCTTCCAATCTATTCCTTGACCTCCCACGACAAATCCAATCCATACGAGGTAACCAGAGTTGCGAACTTCCAGTCGAGATTTCACTATTTCCTTTAAATTGCTTGCAAGTGGCCGTTCGAGACCCCGATCTCCGAAATGAGAAAGAAAGGGAATAAAAAAAGAAAGTTTTGATAGTTTTCCCAGTCTGCCAAATGCAATATAATCCTCGAAATGTCTGGAAATATAAATAGATTGGGGGGGTGGAGGTCGCCCTTTGAGAACTCATTCTTCTTTGAACGTCGTTAATGATGCGTGGTCTTTGGAGGGGAATAAAATTCGAGACTTGTCCATTTTGGTTTTTAAGTTTTTAGAATTCTTGTGTATTTATAGAGTCCAGACATTATAAGAGAAAAAAAAATATAATAAATATTCCAAAGAAATTCGCCGAACCGTGATGATATATGTTTCTTTCCTTTTTATCTTTTTTTTTTATTTATTTATTGTGTTTCAATTTCTAATGACGTAAGGAAAACTGTATTTTGTGTTGGTTTCATTACTGTTTCCTAACGGAAAAAGCAATACTGGAATACTGTTCTTGAACTCTTTATCCTTGCACAAGTACTCTTTACTCTACTCTTTATCGGCGTCAATGACCTTAGATGTCAGGACACCAGAAAACCTAAAATCAATCAATCAATATTTACACCTTAAATTAGATATCTCTTAAGCTCAAAGTACTGTTGCTATCATAGGGCTAACATAAACATTATAGGAGATTTCTCTTAAGCTCAAAGTACTGTTGCTATCATGGGGCTAACATAAACATTATAGGAGATTTCTCTTAAGCTCAAAGTACTGTTGCTATCATGGGGCTAACATAAACATTATAGGAGATTTCTCTTAAGCTCAAAGTACTGTTGCTATCATAGGGCTAACATAAACATTATAGGAGATTTCTCTTAAGCTCAAAGTACTGTTGCTATCATAGGGCTAACATAAACATTATAGGAGATTTCTCTTAAGCTCAAAGTACTGTTGCTATCATAGGGCTAACATAAACATTATAGGAGATTTCTCTTAAGCTCAAAGTACTGTTGCTATCATAGGGCTAACATAAACATTATAGGAGATTTCTCTTAAGCTCAAAGTACTGTTGCTATCATAGGGCTAACATAAACATTATAGGAGATTTCTCTTAAGCTCAAAGTACTGTTGCTATCATAGGGCTAACATAAACATTATAGGAGATTTCTCTTAAGCTCAAAGTACTGTTGCTATCATAGGGCTAACATAAACATTATAGGAGATTTCTCTCAAGCTCAAAGTACTGTTGCTATCATAGGGCTAACATAAACATTATAGGAGATTTCTCTCAAGCTCAAAGTACTGTTGCTATCATAGGGCTAACATAAACATTATAGGAGATTTCTCTTAAGCTCAAAATACTGTTGCTATCATGGGGGTAACATAAACATTATAGCTCGCTTGAAAAAACAAAAAACAAAAAAAAAGCTGTCATTTCTATCTTTTGAAATAGAAATTACTTGTTTCATCAGTCCAACTCCGACTGATGAAACGTGAATGTTTCTACATCTGTGAAATGTTTTTGATTACACAAAATGAAAACTTATATAATTCCATTTATTTTTTTTTCCTTTGGAAGTGAAATTTCCAATCACGCAAATAGGTCAAACAAATTCTTCGTAATGAAGATATGAAATTTTGATCCTTTTTTCTATTGAATTTATTTCAGCTCTGTTATACAGTTGGACACAAGACTTCTTTGCACACCTCTTTTTGATTAAGTATACCGAATCACACCCTTACTTTGCAGCGAGGGACCAAGCAGATGCTGTAGAGAGAGTTGCCAGAGGCGGCGGTTTGGCCTAAATACAGGAACTCACCTTGCAGTAAAGGTGTGACAGGGTGATCCGTCCTCCGAGCGATGTGTACCAAGATCTCGTGTCCAACTGTATCTATTTTTTATTTGAGTGATTTTTTTTTCTAACAAATCCATTAAAAAGTCAGATTTATTCTCATTTCCTCTTCCCCTTCATTCAATCAAGATTGGTCTGTATTTTTACAACAATTTATTTCTTGCGTTTGTCAATTTATTCCTTATTTTACAACGATTTATTCGCAGCCTTTGCTACGTATACTGTATAATTTGCTCATAGGACAATTTATTCCCTCCCATTCAAGTATTTTTGCAATTTATTCCCTGTATTAACGTCAATTTATTCCTTATATCAAGTCAGTGCATTCCATATTTTACAACGATTTATTCGCAGCCTTTGCAACGTATATACTATGCTCATACGGCAATTTATTCCCTCCCTCCCAAACAATTTACTCTTCGCTTTTACGATTTATTCGCTGCTCCTGCAACAATTTACATGCAGAAGTCTGTATATTCTCTGTTCATACGACAATTTATTCCCTCCCTCCCAAACAATTTACTCTTCGCTTTTGTTATTTATTCGCTGCTCCTGCAACAATTTATATGCAGAAGTCTGTTTATTCTCCGTTCATACGACAATTTATTCCCTCCCTCCGAAGCAATTTACTCTTCGTTTTTACGATTTATTCGCTGCTCTTGCAACAATTTACATGTCTGTATATTCTCTGTTCATACGACAATTTATTCCCTCCCTCCCAAACAATTTACTCTTCGCTTTTACGATTTATTCTCTGCTCCTGCAACAATCTACATGCAGAAGTCTGTATAATGTTCATAGGACAATTTATTCCCTCCCTCCAAAGCAATTTACTCTTCGCTTTTATGATTTATTCGCTGCTCCTGCAACAATTTACATGCAGAAGTCTGTATATTCTCTGTTCACACGACAATTTATTCCCTCCCTCCCAAACAATTTACTCTTCGCTTTTACGATTTATTCGCTGCTCCTGCAACAATTTACACGCAGAATTCTGTATATTCTCTGGTCATACGACAATTTATTCCCTCCCTCCCAAACAATTTACTCTTCGCTTTTACGATTTATTCTCTGCTCCTGCAGCAATTTACATGCAGAAGTCTGTATATTCTCTATTCATACGACAATTTATTCCCTCCCTCCCAAACAATTTACTCTTCGCTTTTACGATTTATTCGCTGCTCCTGCAACAATTTACATGCAGAAGTCTGTATATTATCTGTTCATACGACAATTTATTCCCTCCCTTCCAAACAGTTTACTTTTCGCTTTTATGATTTATTCGCTGCTCCTGCAACAATTTACTTGCAGAAGTCTGTTTATTCTCTGTTCATACGACAATTTATTCCCTCCCTCCCAAACAATTTACTCTTCGCTTTTACGATTTATTCGCTGCTCCTGCAACAATCTATATGCACAATTTACATGTACAAGATTGCTTCCATTGCGTAAACCGTCTCTATTGTCACTCTATTTCCAGGTCAATTTGCCTCCACCTCACAGCCACTTCTTCCCCATTAGAGAGTCCTCTGGCCTTCGTTAGCATAATAGACTCGTTGTTCTTATTATTGTCGTTAATGTAATAGAGAACATTGAGTTTTTTTCATACGCTTTGTTGGGTCAGCCACTGGAGAGATTGCGTCGTTAGCGGTCCTTGCATCATAATGCCAATTTGGTTGTTTTCTCCTGCTGTTAAATTGCTATTTTGCGTTTATGGGGGCGTCAGTCTGTGTAAATATGAGCTTGTGAATGTACGTAGTCACGTGTGAGCTCTCTCTCTCTCTCTCCTCTCTCTCTCTCTCTCTCTCTCTCTCTCTCTCTCTCTCTCTCTCTCTCTCTCTCTCTCTCTCTTTTATATATATATATATATATATATATATATATATGTATGTATATATATATATATATATATATATATATATATATATATATATATTTATATATATATATTTATATATATATATATTTATATATATATATTTATATATATATATATATATGTATATACTGTATTACCTTAACTTGGCTTGTGTATCGCCATGATCAGCAACGATGTACAAGTCAGGGTCATCCATACTAGGTTGGTTTGCCATGAGCGATAAGACCAATGTTTCCCACCGTCACCTATCAGCAGTGGCCAACGTGGTGATGAAAATAGCCGTGTCTGAGACCTTTGTCCTGCTTTGAACTAGAAACAGCTGCATTTTTTGTTGTAATTGTTGTTGTTGTTGTTGTTGCTGTTGTAATTGTTTGTTGTTGTTGTAATTGTTGTTAGGTGTTGTTGTTGTAATTGTTGTTGTTGTTGTTGTAATGATAATATTATAAAGCAAATGTTGAGAGAGACAAACTTAGAAGAAATGTATTCTCAAAAATGATATGAAGTCATGACAGAGAAGAGAGAGAGAGAGAGAGAGAGAGAGAGAGAGAGAGAGCAGAGAGAGAGAGAGAGAGAGAGAGAGAGAGAGAGAGAGAGAGAGAGAGAGAGAGAGAGAGAGAACATTTACTAACGACACCCGAGAAAACGAAAGAATTGTTGATCCAGATGTAATTTCGAGCAGACACTCCATTGATTAAAAGACATCATGGAATTTCCCCCAACTGAAAAACCTTTGACCAATTAATGGCGATCATTTTTCAGGTATAAACCCCGGATGAATCAGCCCCGGGTTCGAGCGGGGTCTATTCACCAGAAAACCCAAAAGGCCATTAATCAAACGGGAAGACCGTCTGTTCTGTGATCATTTTGTTTCAT
>NW_027169001.1:0-2500 GCF_036898095.1 Palaemon carinicauda | reverse complement strand
AGAAATTGGTTTGGCAATAAATGGCAAACAGCAATGGGATAGTCAAGATGGCAATAAAATGCGAGAGATAACAAATGACATATCTCCTTGGAGGTATATATATGATGCCCCGAAAATGGGAGACGTCTCTTTGTCGTCTCCGTATTGGTCACACTCGGTTGACACACGAGTTTCTGCTGAAGGGCCAACACCAACCGTATTGTGACGACTGTTTAGTACCTCTAACAGTAAGGCATTTGTTGACCGAATGCCCCAACTATAACAATTTTGCGGAATAGGTATTTGTTTGAGGCTCGAGGTGAGGGTGGCAGGTTCATCCTTGCCAAGATTCTTGGAAATGATGTGTCCTACCATGCAAGTGGCATTTTTAGATTTATTTCAGAAGCAGGTCTTCTGAAAATATTTAACTTTTATGACATTCAACTTTTATGATATTAATTGAATACTATCTTATTTTTTATTTTATTTTATTTTATTTTATTTTTGTATACATAAATTAAATGTTACCCGGCGTCAATGACCTCAGATGTCAGGATGCCTGAAAACTTTAAATCAATCAATAGTAACGGCTGATGATGATGATGTATATTATATATATAATATATATATATATATATATATATATATAATATATTATATATGTGTGTGTGTGTGTGTGTGTGTGTGTGTGTTTTATATATATACGCGTGTGTATAAGTTTTATATATATGTATATATATATATATATATCTTTCTGAGTGGGGTTTGCGTATCGTCATGGTAAGCAAAGCTATAGGCTACTAGTCAGGGCCACCCATACTAGGTTGGTTTGCTGTGTCTGACCAGTGTAAATTTTTTTCACCATCACAGCACTTGGCCAGCGTGGTGACGAAAGCTGACCAACCCAAGACATGAATAAGGACATATCTGACCTTTTGTCCTGCAGTGAACTAGAAACGGCTGTATTTGTTGTTGTCGTTGTTGTTGTTGTTGTTGTTGTTGTTGTTGTAAGACTCGATCACACATCAACGTAATTGTGAGTCTTGGAATGACAGACACTTCTCGAATCTCATCATTTTTATATTCGTCTTTCTCTTTTTCTTACTGCTGATTGCTCATTGCTCATCACTGATAGCAATTTGGGATAAGAAGCCAATAAGCAATCTGGGTATTATTATTCCTTCGGTTATTGGAATTCCTCCTTCTTCTTAAGTAATAGGCTTATTCCGTCGTTATTGTTTTTATTCTTTTATCTAAGTTTTCAAAAAATTTTACTTTAATTCTTCATTATACTCTTGTAGCTTACTAAATTCCATGTTACCTTTCCTCACTGGGCTACTTTTCCCTTGTTGGAGCCCTTGGGCTTTTAGCATCCTACTTTTCAAACTAGAGCTGTAGTTTAGCTAGCAATTATAGTAATAATAACTAGAGGGTCACTCAGTAGAGCGCAGACCTCCGCCGCGGCAGCTTATTTCTCGACTTCTTGCTTGACCCTAACCTTGACCTTTGACCTTGACCTTCCAAAATTTAATTACATCCAGCCTTTTACATAACAGTTAATCCCTGCAACTTTCATTACTGTACGATTAAAATTGTGGCCAGGAAGCTGTTCGCAAACAAACACACACACACACAAGCAAAGGGTAAAACTTAACCTCCTTCCAACTTCGTTGACGGAGGTAATTATCAGGGGAATTTTACGAAATAATTTTACGATTTTAAGCTATTTGTAAATTGTGCTTTGTGAAATGTTTTCCATTTTCCATTGTCCACAATATTAGCAGGAAACTCTAAAATCAAAACCATTGTTCTCTAGTCTTGGGTAGTGTCATAGTCTCTGTACCATGGTCTTCTGTCTTGGGTTAGAGTTCTCTTGCTTGAGGGTACATTCAGGCACGCTATTCTATTTAATTTCTCTTCCACTTGTTTTGTTAAAGTTTTTATAGCTTATATAGGAAATATTTTAATATTACTGTTCTTAGAATATTTTATTTTCCTTGTTTCCTTTTTCCTTTCCTCACTGGGCTATTATCCCTGTTGGAGCTTTTGGGCTTATAGCATCCTGCTTTTCCAACTAGGGTTGTAGGTTAGCAAGTAATAATAATAATAATAATAATAATAATAATAATAATAATAATAATAATAATGTATTCCCTTCAATAATCGTTGTTGTTCTCCCCCCCCAGTTTATTACAGTAAATAAATCATAAATGTAACAGCTGTTGCTCTGCTAACAATGGGGTTCATGAATCTGGATTTCCCAGCTGCTTAAACGAGCAGAGAACAGAGGAATTGGGAAATATTTTTCAAAACAGAAATTCACCGTTAGAATGTGTATGCGTGTGGCTGTATGAGTTTAACAGTTTGTTTCACTATTCAATTTATTATTATTATTATTATTATTATTATTATTATTATTACTTGGTAAGCTACAACCCTAGTTGGAAAAGCAGGATGCTGTAAGCCCAGGGGCCCCAACAGGGAAAATAGCCCAGTGAGGAAAGAAAACAAGGAAAAATAA
>NW_027169000.1:42500-45000 GCF_036898095.1 Palaemon carinicauda | reverse complement strand
GTCGTCACCCTTACACATCGTTCTGAAGAAAGACGGCTCCCTCCGTCCGTGCGGGGATTACAGGCGCCTGAACATGCAAACAGAACCGGATCACTACCCCCTCCCAAATATTGCCGATGTAACCTCCTACCTGCACAAAGCAAAGGTTTTTTTCTACGCTCGACCTCCTGAAGGGGTATTATCAGGTGCCTATGAACCCAGAAGACATCCCCAAGACCGCCATCACCACTCCGTTTGGCACATACACCTTCAATTACTCTTGTTTTGGCCTTCGTAATGCTGGGGCAACGTTTCAACGTCTCATGGATGGCATCTTAGGGGACCTCCCTTTCTGTGTATGTTATGTGGACGACATACTTGTGTTCTCCTCCTCAAAAGAGGAACACCTCCGTCACCTGCGCATCGTGCTCGACCGCCTGCAACAAAACGGCCTTGTAGTCCGGTACGACAAGTGTACCTTTGGCGCCAACGAAGTGTCGTTCTTAGGGCACCGTATCACTCCTGAAGGAGTCCATCCCCTCCCTGAGAAGGTAGCAGCCGTTCAGAATTTCCCCACGCCCTCGACCGTCAAAGTTCTGCAGGAATTCTCGGGCATGATCAACTATTATCACTGTTTTCTGCCAGCCATTGCCGCCACTCTTGCTCCCCTCTACGCCTCCCTCAAGGGCAAGCCAAAGGACTTGAAGTGGGGTCCCCTTCAAGAAGCGGCCTTCTGCAATGCAAAGAAGGCCCTATCAACTGCTGCGGCTCTCACTTTTCCTATCCCACACGCCCCTCTCCTTCTCTCCACCGATGCCAGCGACGTCGCTATTGGTGCAGTACTCGAGCAGGTGGTCAAAGGCTCGCCCTGCCCATTGGCCTTCTTCAGCAGAAAACTGTCCAAGGCGGAATCGGGTTATTCTACCTTCGATCGAGAATTGCTGGCGGTGCACTTGGCTGTCCGTCACTTTCGCCATTTCTTAGAAGGTACGCCCTTCGTCATTCGCACAGACCACATGCCTCTGGTGCACGTCTTCACTCGACAGTCTGACGCCTGGTCCGCCCGTCAACGCCGACATCTCTCCGCCGTGGCTGAATACAATTGCACCCTCCAATACGTCCCTGGGAAAATGAATCCTGTTGCCGATGCCCTGTCAAGAAACACGTTGGCTGCCGTTCAACTGGGATTGGATTACAACGCCCTGGCTGAAGCCCAACGACAGGATCCAGAGTATCAAGCTTGTAGGACATCCTGCACGTCCCTCCGTTGGGAGGATTTTCCCCTCGAAAACTCCAACACCACCCTCCTCTGTGACGTCAGTACTGGTAGACCGCGACCTTGGATTCCTGCTCCCATGCGCCGACAGGTGTTTGATTTCATCCACGGCCTTTCACATCCCTCGTGCCGTTCTACTGCACAGCTGCTGAAGGCAAAGTTCATTTGGCACGGCATTTCTAAGGATGCTAAGGATTGGGTCCGTGCCTGTACTTCTTGCCAAACTTCCAAAGTACATCGACACACGGATTCAGGAGTGGGCACCTTTCCTCAACCTCAGCGTCGTTTCGCACACATTCACGTCGACGTTGTAGGCCCCCTACCCACATCACAAGGACATCGTTACCTGTTTACCGTCATCGACCGCTCCACTCGTTGGCCTGAAGTCATTCCCATGGAAACTGCAACGTCCGCCTCATGTACATCTGCCTTACTCTCTGGATGGATTTCAAGATTCGGTATCCCTGAGCATATTACTTCTGACAGGGGAACCACTTTCACCTCTCAATTATGGACGTCATTAGCGAATCTCCTGGGCATCACCCTACATCAGACAACGGCCTACAACCCCGCTGCCAATGGAATGGTTGAACGTTTTCATCGCACCCTCAAAGCAGCTTTGATGTCCCGCTGCAAGGATTGCAACTGGTTTACTCAGCATCCCTGGGTCCTCCTTGGACTAAGGACCACTCCTAAAGACGCCCTCGACGTCTCGGCAGCCGAAATGGTGTATGGCGACCCGTTGGTCGTCCCTGCCGAGTTTTTTCCTTCTACAACCTCCTCCGACGATCTCCAGCGCATACGTCACGTCGTGGGAAAATTTACTCCGTGCCGCCAGACTTACAAGCCCCCAGCGAAGCATCACATACCAACGGACTTGCACTCTGCAACGCACGTCTTCCTGCGCAACGACACCAGTAAGCCACCGTTAACGCCCCCTTAAACGGGACCTTTCCTTGTGATCCGATGCAGTCTTAAAGCATTCCTCCTGAACATTCGGGGCAAAGAAGACTGGGTCTCCATTGATCGTCTAAAACCTGCTTATCTTCTGCCAGATGACCCGCCTACAGTTCGCCTCTCTAGATCAGGTCGCCCTATTTAACATGTACAGTATGTCATTTTTAGGGGGGAGCCATGTACCAACCGTGTTTCACACAATTGTACATAATTCCTTTTGTATATATTATGCTTGTATCTTCGCTCCTCCCTCGCACTAAAACGAACATGAAAATTCCTGTCTGGTTT
>NW_027169000.1:25000-27500 GCF_036898095.1 Palaemon carinicauda | reverse complement strand
CTGCACAGGTTCCCAGTTGTTGTTTTATAAAATAAATTTTTGGACACCGCCGCTTCAGTTCCAGCTTGACTACAGTCAAAAGAAAACGTCTCCCAGAAAGGAGTTCAACCTAATTTATATTGAAATTTAGTGTGAATTAATCTATTTTCGTAACTGACTATATTGAAAAGGCTGTTGTTCAGTCATCCTCATATCTTATTGCACCACTTGTATATCCAATGGTTGGCTCTGTCCTTTAATCCTGTAGATCTACATATAAAAAAACATGCAGGTCCAGGTGGGCAGCAACAGAGAATGCCGTCCATGGTCTGCGGCAATTCACCAAAGGGCCAATCAGCATTTGTGACATATCCCCACTTCTGAAATCTATCTCCTGTTTTTCCGACCTTGCACTATTTATGGTGGTCCACTACTTTTTGTTAAGGGATGCTCGACAAAGTAGGTGTTCACTAGGGTCTGGTATTGCTACATTGGCTAAATTACAGTGACTCTCCTTCCATTTCATCAATCTGTTTGCAACATGGTTTAGATGTTCAGGACTTTCCAGACCAATGAAGCCTTTTCTTGATTTAATTCACCATCTTTTTGCCGGCTGACCATAAAGTTAACGCCTTGGTACTAACATCTCGTGGAATTTGAGGTGGTGTAATACTGTTGTTCAGTATATAGCTATTGTTCCTCATATAAAAGTATAGAATACAGTGGAACATCTACTTATGATCTTAATTCATCCCGTGACCTGGTTCGTATGTTAAAAAGATCGCATGTTGGAGGGAATATTCCCGTAAGAATAGACTGTAATTTGTATAATTTGTTCTACAGCCCAAAAACCTATGATAACTTCTAAATAAATTAAAACACATAATTACACATAACAATAATACAATTACATTATTTAATAGAGATATAAAAAAGAATAATTATAAAGAAATATATAATAAAAAAGGGGTTTTTATAGTCACTTTACCATAGAGAAAGGCCAAGACAGTTGTAGGCTCTGCTACACAGGAGGAAACAGACGATCAGTGAGGAGGTAGAGATGGTGACTGCAATAATGTACCGTAACTTACTCTAACTTATACTACCTGAACTTTAACCTAACTTAGCTTATTCATTTTTATTTAATTTTTATATTTTATATCTTTTTTAAAAATTTTTATCTTTTTTATTTTTAATTTTCATCACTTTCACTCATTTCAATCTTAATTCTCTTTGCTTGGTTTGACTGCTTTAAAGATCGTAGACATATTCCAGCCGTATGGCTTGCCCAGATCACTCATACGCACACCGCGCTCATGTTTTTCTATAATTTCTTGCTTCAATTCTAATGAAAGTATTGCCTTCTTCCTTTTCTCACCACTACTAATACCTGTACCGAAACCAAGCTTCTTAGGACCCATGATTATACATAAAATAAAAAATGAAACATGAAAAAAGGAAGATAAGAAGCACTGTTAATAACGGAACACACAGAGTAGAACCATACGATGAGCAGAGAACTGACCGATGCGATTCTCACTGTCATCCCTTGGATGTACTGCGGTCTACCAGCGTAAATATGAAACAAACGGCCGCATATGGTCTACGTCAGATGTTGGAGCATGACGTCAGGTGTCGAGACGAGAATTATGTCGAATTTTACTTCGGATGTTGGAACAATCGTATGTAAAGGCAATCGTATGTAGAGGTTCTACTGTATCCCTAAAATAATGACCCACTGTATTGGTGTGCACAGCTCATCCATGAACCACTTGCCAGAATAGAGGAGCAGTGAGATTATGGTTATTTGCGAGGAAAGGAAGCCAAGAGGAAGCAAAAACTATTTGAGAAGTCTGACATAAATTTTAGATAATTATGATACTTCAATAGTGATCCATGTGGCTGGCATGCACACCACATCCATGTAGAACTTGCCAGGACAGAGTATTATTCATATAATGTTTATTTGTGAGTAAAGTGAACCATGGTCAAACAGAAACCATCTAAAGGATGTGATATCAATTATAGGTAATACACTTTTTCAACTGTTTATATTATGCTTATTGTACATTTCTGACCTTTATTATTGCTTTAAATTACTTTTGTGTGTGTGTGTGTGTGTGTGTTTCCCAACATAAAATCTCGGTTTCCGACTCTGATCCCTCATAATTGTTTTTATATGGGGATACAAAAACTCATGTACGGATGATTTGCCCAATATTCCTGAACTTAGATATACAAAATGTAATAAAGTGAGTATGGAAAATATATGGTTCATGTATTTGTCTAGAAGTTAAAGTATCATTTACTGTATTAACCGAAATTGGTATGTTGTAAGAGGAAATAGGAAAAATTCATCCACCCACAGGGTAATTATCTGTCATAGAACTTGTGCCATGACTATGGGGGCTGGGGTTGGGTGGAACCTCTCTAGGCCTTCCAACCGTTGTTATTATCACCTGTGGAAATTGTGCATTAACCAAAGGGAAACTAAGAACAAAAACATCTCTAGGCCCGGAAG
>NW_027169000.1:5000-17500 GCF_036898095.1 Palaemon carinicauda | reverse complement strand
AGCTTTCACACTGCCTTTGAGTTCACAACCTTCTCTCGGCCCGTTACATTGGTGACTCCGGAACTCTACTCGCTCCCACCGCCTTCCACCCCCACCCCTTCGCCCCTCCATCATTGGTACTATGGCGGACTCTACAGAAGTTGGCGCTGCATCTGCCCCATTGAAACTTTCATCATTCACCAGCGGAGAGGCGTTTGCATGGTTTCAGCGCGCAGAAGTCCAGTTTCGCATCAAGGGCGTGACTCGCTCAACCACCAAAGCAGATTATGTTCTCGCGGCGATACCCGAGGACACCTTCCCGGATATATCCGACTGGCTTTGTGAACAAGGAGACACCCCAATAGCGTATGACGCCCTCAAAACATACCTTCTGCAGAAGTACTCGCTTTCGCCAGCCGCCCGTGTAGCAAAGCTTTTTAAGCTCTCGCAACAACCGTTGGGGGACGAAAGGGGTTCGCTTGCCCTCAGGAAAATGACCAGTATCGCTCGCCTTCAGACGGCTCTCCTCGTGAGGTGAACTTACTTCGTGCCCTTTGGATACGCCGTTTACCCGGACCTATATGCGCTGCCGTACCCGATGTCGATAGTTTATCCATAAAGGACTTGATGACCAAGGCCGACGCCCTTATGAACAGCCACTTCCAGACCTCCATCAATGCCTCCACCCCTGACAAAGAGGATGCCTATTCAACGTCAATTGAAGCTGACATGAACGCCCGAGGGAAATACACGCCTACACCGTGACGTGCCGAAGCAGCGACAAAGCCGCCCACCACCCACCAATCGCTCGCGCCCCAACAAACGACTTCTACAGCCACTTACTACCTCCCATCCGAACCAGTTTTGCTACTACCACTTCAGATTCAGGGCAACTGCGAAGAAATGTGCCGAGAATTGTCAGAGGCCAAAAAACGTGTAAAAAGGCCACCGCTCGTGGCGGTGGTCTCCCGTGTTTCTAATCTATTCTTTTTACATAATGCAGGAACGGGCATGCGATTTTTGGTAGACACGGGTGCTTGTCGTTCTCTTTTGACATGGAAACTCTTCAAGACACGACGTAGTCTGTCTACATCTGACGACGTCCACTTGGTAGTTTCAACGTTTCTGCGATACCCACCTACTGTTACGAGAACCTCACATTATCGTTTGGAAACGGTAAATTCAATTGGAAGTTTCTCGTTGCTGACGTCACATTGCCAATCCTCGGTGCGGATTTCCTCTCTCATTTCCACCTTCTAGTCGATGTCGCCCACCGACGATTGGTCAACGCAGACTCGTACCTGTCGACACCTTTTCACCCCGCCCCCTCTAACCTCGCTCTCCAAATTAGCGCACCCACGGATGCCTACGCCCACCTCCTCACGTCGTACCCGGAAGTTTTCCGTCCAGAACTTCGCCAAACGCTCACGGTTCCTGCCAAGCACAGTATTTATCACCATATCAAGACGACGGGACCCCCAGTCTTTGCAAAATGCAGACGTCTGGCACCGGAACGATTGGCAGCTGCCAAACAGACATTCGCCAAAATGGAGGAAATGGGCCTGTGCCAAAAGGCCTCCAGCCCATGGTCGTCATCCTTACACATCGTTCTGAAAAAAGACGGCTCCCTCCGTCCGTGCGTGGATTTTAGGCGCCTAAACATGCAAACAGAACCGGAAAACTACCCCCTCCCAAATATTGCCGACGTGACCTCCTACCTGCACAAAGCAAAGGTTTTCTCTACACTCGACCTCATGAAGGGGTATTATCAGGTGCCTCTGAACCCAGAAGACATCCCTAAGACTGTCATCACCACTCCGTTTGGTACATACACCTTCAGTTACTCCTGTTTTGGCCTTCGTAATGCTGGGGCTACGTTTCAATGTCTCATGGATGGCATCTTAGGGGACCTCCCTTTCTGTGTATGTTATGTGGACGACATACTTGTGTTCTCCTCCTCAAAAGAGGAACACCTCCGTCACCTGCGCATCATGCTCGACCGCCTGCAACAAAACGGCCTTGTAGTCCACCCCCACCCTGAGAAGATAGCAGCCGTTCAGAACTTCCGCGTGCCCTCGACCATCATAGCTCTGCAGGAATTCTTGGGCATGATCAACTATTATCACCGTTTTCTGCCAGCCATTGCCGCCACTCTTGCTCCCCTCTACGCCTCCCTCAAGGGCAAGCCAAAGGACCTGAAATGGGGTCCTCTTCAAGATGCAGCCTTCTGCAATGCAAAGAAGGCCCTATCAACTGCTGCGGCTCTCACTTTTCCTATCCCACATGCCCCGCTCCTTCTCTCCACCGATGCCAGCGACGTCGCTATTGGTGTAGTACTCGAGCAGGTGGTCAAAGGCTCGCCCCGCCCATTGGCCTTCTTCAGCAGAAAACTGTCCAAGTCAGAATCGGGTTATTTTACCTTCGATCGAGAATTGCTGGCGGTGCACTTGGCTGTCCGTCACTTTCGCTATTTCTTAGAGGGTACGCCCTTCGTCATTCGCACATACCACATGCCTCTGATGCACGCCTTTACTCGACAGTGTGATTCCAGGTCCGCCCGGAAACGCTGACATATCTCCGCCGTGGCTGAATACAATTGCACCCTTCAATACGTCCCTGGGAAAATGAATCCCGTTGCCGATACCCTGTCAAGAAATACGTTGGCTGCCGTTCAACTGGGATTGGATTACAACGCCCTGGCTGAAGCCCAACGACAGGATCCAGAGTATCAAGCTTGTAGGACATCCTGCACGTCCCTCCTCTGGGAAGACTTCCCCTCGAAGACTCCAACACCACCCTCCTCTGTGACGTCAGTACTGATAGACCGCGACCTTGGATTCCTGCTCCCATGCGCCGGCAGGTGTTTGATTTCATTCACGGCCTTCCACATCCCTGGTGCCATTCTACTGCACAGCTGCTGAAGGCAAAGTTCATTTGGCACGGCATTTCTAAGGATGCTAAGGATCGGGTCCGCGCCTGTACTTCTTGCCAAACTTCCAAAGTACATTGACACACTGAATCCGGAGGGGGCACCTTTCCTCAACCTCAGCATCGTTTCGCACACATTCACGTCGACGTTGTAGGACCCCTACCCACATCACAAGGACATCGTTACCTGTTTATCGTCATCGGCCGCTCTACTCGTTGGCCTGAAGCCATTCCCATGGAAACTGCAACGTCTGCCTCATGTACATCTGCCTTACTCTCTGGATGGATTGTAAGATTTGGTATCCCTGAGCATATCACTTCCGAAAGGGGAACCACTTTCACCTCTCAATTGTGGACATCATTAGTGAATCTCCTGGGCATCACCCTACATCAGACAACGGCCTACAACCTCGCTGCCCATGGAATGGTTGAACGTTTTCATCGCACCCTCAAAGCAGCTTTGATGTCCCGTTGCAAGGATTGCAACTGGTTTACTCAGCTTCCCTGGGTCCTCCTGGGACTAAGGGCCACTACTAAAGACGCCCTCGACGTCTAGGCAGCTCAAATGGTGTATGGCAACCCGTTGGTCGTCCCTGCCAAATTTTTTCCTTCTACAACCTCCGACGACGATCTCCAGCGCATAAGTCACGTCGTGGGAAAATTTACTCCATGCCGCCAGACTTACAAGCCCCCAGCAAAGCATCACATACCAACAGACTTGCATTCTGCAACACATGTCTTCCTGCGCAACGACACTAGCAAGCCAGCGCTAACGCCCCCTTACACGGGCACTTTCATTGTGATCCGCCGCAGTCTGAAAGCCTTCCTACTAAACATTCGTGGCAAAGAAGACTGGGTCTCCATTGATCGTCTAAAACCTGCTTAACTTCTGCCAGATGACCCGCCTACAGTTTGCCTCTCTAGATTAGGTTGCCCTATTTAACATGTATAGTATGTCATTTTTAGGGGGGGGGGAGCCATGTACCAACCGTGTGTCACACGATAGTACATAGTTCATTTTGTGCTTGTATCTTCGATCTCCCCTCGCACTAAAAAGGACCTGAAAAATCATGTCTGCTTTTTCTTCTGTAACATTGTCGATTTCTCAACATGAAAATTCTTGTTACTTTGAGATTTTGTATATAAAGGAGAGTGTTTTACAATGAACTAACTCAGTTGCTTTCACACTGCCTTTGAGTTCACAATTTTCTCTCGGCCCGTTGCTACCCTCATCACTGTCAGGTGTGTTACAAATCAGATTTTTACCAATAGTATTCCAACAATAAAATACAGTATAAATCCCCAGCAATTTTATAATAGATAACTATTCATGTCATAAATCAGACGTTAAGCTGTCTGTTTAAAGGTCTATGTTCCTAAGAGCCCTCAATATTTGCAGTCACAAATATATTGACGAAGAAATTACAAATATATATCAAATAGGTTTTATAAATAATTTTAGCACACAAGACATAGACAAAAGCTTAGCACTTGCAAGAAAATCTTTTTATTCGCCCAAAAGGAATAGGATAAGTGAACCTAATTTTCTGTTCCTTCCATACCATCCCAGTTTCGAGTCTGTGATCGCTCCTGTTAGATTGTTGGGAATTTATACTGCATTTTATTATCTGAATTCTATTGGCAGAAATCTAATTTGTAACACACCTGACAGTTTATAAGATACCATGTACATGTGAACATTTTTATATTGGACAATCTGGAAAATCATTAGATGAACGAATTTTAAACCATAAGTATAATATAAGAACAAACAACAAAAGTAAAGTCATTTGTGTACGTAATAAGATAGATAGTTATCCAGTAGATTGGCAACATTCACAAACTTTGTTCAAGAAGACTGATTTTATAGAGAAGAATGTCGATGAAGCAGCATGTATATTTTATAGTAGCAACAATAATTCTAATGTATCTCCAGGCATATATAAATTAGATCCTTTTATATTATAAGGTATAAAGTGTCAGTACAAACTCAAAAATGTTTTTCAATAATTTTTTTATTCTCTTTTGACTTGTTTTATTTACTTAGGTGCTTGTCAAACATTCCAGTAATTATTTTCTTGTTAATTTGTAATTTCAACTTTTATTAGTATTTTCCCCATGTTAAGTGACCTATGCCTTTTTTTTTCTTTTAAGAATTGAAGCCTTCCCTGTATGTACAAACGTGTGTATTATTTTTTGCATTATAAACGCCCCAAGAACAGGTCCATTGGCGGACGAAACTGTAGAGCATTTGTACATGTACACATTTTTAATTTTCCTTACGTAGACTACCATATATTAGGTTATCTTCGTGCTAAGGAAGATTACATCTGTAATATATATATATATATATATATATATATATATATATATATATATATATATATATATATATATATATATGTAGATATATATATATTTATATATATAAGTATATATTTATATATATATATATATATATATATATATATATATATATATATATATATATATATATATATATATATATCTATTCTTATATATATACATATATATATATATATATATGTATATATATATATATATATATATATATATATATATATATATATATATATATATATATAGATACATATATATGTGTATATATATATATATATATATATATATATATATATATATATACTTATATATATATATATATATATATATATATATATATATATATATATATATATATATATATATATATATATATATATATACTGTATATATATATATACAGTATATATATATATATATATATATATATATATATATATATATATATATATATATATATATATATATATAAATATATGTATACGATTATGTATATATATATATATATATATATATATATATATATATATATATATGTATATATATATATATAACAGATTTTGAGCGAAGCGAAAAATCTATTTTTGGGTGAGATGGCCATGTCGTCCTGATGGAAGTTCCTATAGGGTAGCTTCCTAGGGTATATTACAACTACGGCGATATTCCCAGAGAATTTACCTTAATGTAACAGAATTCTAATTCCTGGAGCGAATATCCCTCCTGAAAGGGATATCGCGACATATCAGAGGACGTATTCTTGACACGCCACATGGCATTCTGCACCCTGACAGAGATTTCGTCTCGTAGGGGCAATTGGCAAGAAACGAATTCGGGGAAGAAAAAGGGGGAGCCGCTCCCAAGGCTCCTTATCTCCCGTTTCGTAAGCGTGCCTGGCGCCAATCCTGGCGCCATCTGTATTCCTTGTAGCGTACACGAGGTGCTACATATACTGTATGTAGGGAGGGGTCCTACAGCCCTTTCTTAGAAAGGCAAGGGCCGGTCCATCAGGACGACATGGCCATCTCATCCAAAAATAGATTTTTCGCTTCGCTCAAAATCCGTTTTTTGGGCTCAAGCCATGTCGTCCTGATGGAAGTATACCAGAGCATTACTGTATCTGTGGATTCTCAGAAGTAATTTTTCCCGGTCGACTAGACCTAGAGACCTAAGATGTTACCGTTATACATCTTTTCAACTAACTATAACCCATGTTAGAGCTTCCTGCACCCTACAGGGAAGAGTCCTCCTAAACTCTGGGAAGGTCTCGAAGAGTACATATACCTATGTATGATTACCAAGCAAGCTAATATAGTGGTCTCACCCTATATTAAGTAAAGCATGGTTTGTAAAGAACCACTGCGTCAATATGAAATATCGACCAGTAATCCGCACAATACTTGTATTGGACAAAGGTTTATATCCGCATAGGAAGAAACTAGTAAAACCGCCCTCGTCCCTTTATGGGACGGAGTCCTCCCGTTAAGGGAATCATAAACCAATGCAACATAGCTTGCATAAAAGAACAATTCTATTAGAATTATCCCAGATAAGGTACATAGAATAAATGCTCAATTATACCAATAAATTGACACAGGTGAAAGAGACGCAAGGTTCTCAAGAACAATTTTATTGACAGACAATAAATAGACAGGTTAACAACAATTATATATATATATATATATAAAAAGAGAATAACCCAAAACTTTAAGCATAAGTATGATAGTAAACAGAACTTGTTTATCTGAAAGAAAAACATCAAATGCCACTTTTTTAAGATACCGAGGTATCAAGTCATAAAAGTCTGTATTACAAATCAATCACATTAGCGTTAGAAACGCTCGGCACACATGTCTGCACTTATGCTAGGTTCACCTTTGGAAAAGGAACAGTCTATGTGGGCACTCGGTGCCCTCATTTAGTTTGTAGTACAGTATGTACCTACACACTCACCCTGGACTTAATCGTCCCAATTAAGACCACTGTTCCTCGCAGAGTTAAACAGTAGGGTTAACAACACGACCCACTGCTACCACAGATCTCTTTAGTTCCTCTACTTGCTTCGCATAGTGGCGAAAGAACACTCTGGAAGACTTCCAGCCAGTGTATGAACGGAGATGTTCAAAGTCCATACAATTAAAGAAATTTAAGGATGAGGCAACTTTCCTCGGATCGTGACCTGCGGGTATACTGTCAGGATCCGCTCTGCGAATAAAATATGTGATTTTCGCTCTGAGTTAATTCAGAGATAAATTTGAGCCTGATGTTTCTCCCCTGAATAGTTGACCACCCTTGAAGTCTGAAGTTCTACGAAGATAGACCTTTAGGCATTCTACTGGACATAGAGATGCATCTTCTTTCAGAGGGCAGATTCTCCAGGGACCCCACCTGTTGGTGGGTAACTCATTCTTGGCGAGAAACGTAGGCTCCGGAAACAGGTTCAGATCCCCCCCATCCAGGAACTGAACACGACCTGCCTCTCTCGAGAGGGCTACGATCTCACTAACCCTGGCCCCGGACGCGAGTGCAAATAGGAAAATAACTTTTTGTGTCAAATCCTTTAACGCACATTCTTCATTGCTCAACAGAGAAGCGAAATGAAGAACTTTGTCTAAAGACCATGAAATGGGCTTTGGAGGTGCTGAAGGTCTGAGCCTAGCGCAGGCTTTCGGAACTTTATTAAAGATCTCGTTACCTAGGTCGACCTGGAAGGCATATAGAATGGGTCTCGTCAAAGCAGACTTACACACTGAAATCGTGTTAGCTGCCAACCCTTGACCATGGAGGTGGATGAAGAAAGATAAGCAGAAGTCTGTCGAGATCTCCTGCGGACTCTTCGCCTTGACAAAGGCCTCCCATTTTCTCCAAGATGACTCATATTGCCTTCTAGTAGATTTGCACTTACATTCCTCCAGGAAGTCTATGCTGGCTTTCAAAATCCCGAAACGCTTTCTCACCGCAAGGGAGAGAAAGTCATGAGCTGCAGGGTCCGGGTTTTCTGTAATGAAGCACAGACAGTCGACTTCTGGACTCGCTGGGTCAGAACTGGATCTGGTAGCGGCACAAACTTCAGCTGTAGTTCCAACGCCAAGGGGAACCACATGCTGTTCGGCCACTTGTGGGCCACTATTGCCGCTACCCCCTTGAAGGATCTCAGTTTGTTGAGGACCCTCAACAGAAGGTTGTGAGGGGGGAACAGATAAATCCTGGACCATCTGTTCCAGTCGAGGGACATCGCGTCCACTGCTTCCGCTAAGGGGTCCTTGTACGGGGACACGTACAGGGGCAACTTCTTGTTGTCTTTCGTCGCAAAGAGGTCTATCTGCAGTCCTGGGACTTGATTCAGAATGAAGGAAAATGATCCTGCGTCTAAGGACCATTCCGACTCTATCGGTGTGAACCTGAATAGAGCGTCCGCTGTCACGTTGCGGACTCCTTGAAGGTGAACTGCCGACAGGTACCACTTCTTCTTTTCCGCCAATCGGAAAATGGCCAACATCACCTGGTTGAGAGGTGGTGACCTCGACCTTTGTCGATTCAAGCATCTCACAACTACCTCGCTGTCCATCACCAATCTTATGTGGATCGAGTGACGCGGGGAGACTTTCTTTAAGGTAAGTAGCACTGCCATAGCTTCTAAAAAGTTTATGTGAAAGGTCCTGAATAGCTTGGACCATGTCCCCTGGACTTTTTTCCGATGAGAGTGACCTCCCCATCCCTCCTTTGAGGCGTCTGAGTGAATCGTCACCGACGGGGGAGGTGGCTGAAGAAGAACCGACTTCTTTAGATGTCTGGCTTGGGACCAAGGCCTGAGAAGAGTACGTAGCCGAGGCGGCACTGGTCTTCTCAGATCTCTTCGAGTGTTTGATGCATACCTTCTCCAAACTCCGGTTGCATCCTTTAGCTGTGCTCTTAGCACTGGGTCTGTCACCGAAGCAAACTGGAGAGAGCCTAGTACCCTCTCCTGTTCGCGTCTTGATATCCTTTCGGAATCTAGAAGTCTCTTGACAGAACCCGCTATCTCCTTCCTTTTCTTCGCCAGGATGGAGAAACGGTGTGACAAAAGGTCCCAGTGGATTCCCAGCCACTGGAACTTTTGAGATGGAGAAAGTCGAGACTTTTTTCTGTTGATCTTGAAGCCTAGGTACTCTAGGAACTGGATCACTTGACTGGAAGCTTGCAAGCATTCTGTCTCGGATGCTGCCCACACCAGCCAGTCGTCCAGGTAGGCTACTACCTGAATTCCCTTTAGGCGTAATTGTTTGAGAGCTGCGCTCGCAAGCTTCGTGAAAATCCTTGGGGCTATGTTTAGCCCGAATGGCATGGCTCTGAAGGCGTATAGTCTCCGTTGTAGCCTTAACCCTAGGTAGGGGGAGAGTCGACGGCTGATTGGAATGTGCCAATAGGCGTCTGACAAGTCTTTAGAGACTGAGTATGCCCTCTTGGGCAGTAAGGTCCTTATGTGTTGCAGTGTTACCATTTTGAATTTGCAATTCACTATGAACTTGTTGAGTGGCGACAAGTCCAGAATGACTCTGAGCTTTTCCGAGTCTTTCTTGGGAACACAAAACAGCCTCCCTTGGAATTTGATGGACTTCACCTTTCGGATCACATTTTTCTCCAACAGTTCTTGAACGTACTCCTCCAAAATGGGGGTGGAGTGTTGGAAAAACCGAAGGCACGGGGGTGGAGTGCTGTACCAGCTCCAGCCCAGTCCATTCTTGAGAAGGCTGTGGGCCCAGGGATCGAACGTCCATCGATCCCAAAATTTCAGCAGTCTCCCTCCTACCGGTATCATTTCACTTGGACTGCCGTCCTGAGGTCTTGCCTCCCTGACCACGACAACCCCTGAATCCCCTTCCCCTTGAGGGGCGCCTAGACGAGCCTCTGGCTGCTCCTCTAGGCTTTGCTCGAAAGGAAGAAGACTGACCTTCGAACGTTGGGGTGAATGCCGTAGACTGAGTCGGCACAGTCTGGGGTACCCACTGAAAAGTGGTCGGGGTTTGTGCCACCATCTGGGGCACTGGAGGCAATGGCAATTGTAGTTACTGTTGCTGTCTAGAGGGCTTGGCTGGCCGAGACGGTAGCCTAGTCCTCATATTCTTCCTCTTTGGTTGAGGACCCTCATCCGGGGAAGACTTTCTTTTGATAGCCAGGCCCCACTTCTGGAGAAGGTTTCTATTCTCCACGGCGGCCTTATCAACAACTTCTTTGACCACATCGGTAGGGAAAAGGTCTTTTCCCCAAATGTTGGAGGAGATTAATATCCTTGGCTCGTGCCTCACCGTAGCTCCGGTGAACACGAACTCCCTACAAGCTCTCCTCGCCTTGACGAAGCCATAAAGGTCCTTCGTCACCGTGGCCAGGTGAGTCTTAGCCACCACCATGAACATTTCATGGACCTTGGGGTCACTTGCCATCGTCTCAAGAGTAGTCTGAAGAGACATTGAGGCAGCCAGTCTTTCTTTTGTCTCGAACTCTCTTCGCAAAAGAAAGTCAGACAGCTTGGGGAGGTCCTCGCCGAATTGCCGTCCGGCAATATCAGCCTCCAACTTTCCCACTGAGAACGTCAGATGGACGTCTTTCCAGTCTTTGTGGTCCATAGGCAGGGCCAGCGACAAGGGTTTACACTCCTCCAGGGAGGGGCAAGGCTTGCCGGCCTCGACTGCTTTTAGGACAGCCGCAAACCCTTTCTGTAAAAAGGGGAAGGCTCTAGCAGGAGAGGACACAAAGGAAGGGAGCTTCTTGCTCAATGCAGCTACCTTCGAGTTAGAGAAGCCCCTCTCCTTCATCGAGGATGAAAGTAGAGCTTGAGCCTTAGCATGGTCCATCACTATGACCTCCTTCGGCTCTGTCTCCTCCTTTGAAGCTGGTTCCTTTCTCAGCCGGACATAACAGTCCGGATATGATGCCTTGCTGGGCCAGAATTCCACCTCCTCTAGGGGAACTGAGCCCAGCTTATCCGAGATGACGATCTTTCCAATCGTCATCGGCATGTGCTCAGCATACCTCCATGGGTTAGCATCTGAGCACAAGGGAAGGTCTTTCACACTGAGCCTTTTCTGGGGCCCATGTGATTCTGCAAGGCACTGCATCCGCAGTTCCATAGCAGCCGCCTTCTCCTGATTCTCCTTCTGCATTTGCTGGATCATTCCAACAATCGAAGAGAGGGCCTGTCCCAGCTCTACTGGGAGACCGGCCAATGTTGAGGGAATAGGCTCCGGAATCTGAACCGGAGTAGCCGATACCTCGTCGACCTCTTCCTCTACGACGTCCGGGGCTTGAACTTCATCCTGGCCTTCTGCCAGGAGGTCTTCTTCCAAACGCTCGTCCACGTCAGACATCCTGTCATCTAACTGGATGTCTTGCATCGCGACCGCGACTTCAGCATCCACCTGGATCTGACTTTGGGGGATCTCCTCTTGAGGCTGGGGAATCACTGCATCAGCTGATGCCTTAGGGAAAAGATACGCCCCCATCTTCTCACTTGGAAGATAAGGGCCAGAGGTGTTCTTTTGGAAGCCCCTTACCCAGGTACGAAGCTTCTCCCTTGCTATATCCCTTGATTCCGCCGTCCTAGGGGAATCAAAGGCCTAAGTAATCAGGTTAGTGCACACAGTACATACCTGAGGGTCCCAATACTGGAGATCATCCTTGGAGACAGCGCATGCTGCGTTTCTCCTACAAAACTCATGTCCGCAGAGGTTCTTGCTGTGGACGTTGCAGAAAACATTTCCGCACTTCGGAGGGTCCTCCTGTAAAGAGAAGAAATTTCCATGAGTATCAAGTGCACTATGTATCACTGGATATGCATAGTATAGCATAACAATTCATAAAGGAAAGACGCACACTTGTGTTTCCCTCACAACCCATTGTTGCAGCCTTCCAGATAATAAAATCAAATGGTTAATCTCTTCTAGAGTAACCAATGCAAAGTTTCCAGAGGAAACAGGTGAAGCTCACACCTAAGCAATGATTTTAAAATCCTGGATAATAGACAGGAAAGAACTCAGTTTCCTATCTGTAGGGCAACAGCAAAGGACTGCAAGAAAACACAAAAGTGTTAGAACACACACAGTGCTGTACCAAAACCCATACTATAGTTTTCTTCTTACTCTATATGTTATACTGAAGAATACTAGTACAGTATAGGAGAATACGTGCCGGCCGGCACTTGCCGGCCGGCACACACCACAACTAGCTTTAAAGTATACTACTTAACAGCTATAAGGCGG
>NW_027168999.1:42500-45000 GCF_036898095.1 Palaemon carinicauda | reverse complement strand
ACCTCAACTGTGAGCAACAATGGTTGTGGTGAGGGGGTGATTATTATAGCTCTATGAAAGGTCATAGGTCACGTGACCTACACCGAAATTGATTTCAACAGTGTAGAAATCTTTAATAGACAAAAAGGTCAATCTGACACGAGTTATGTCAGAGGTCACTCACTCAGTACAGACCTAAATTACTGCTCCAGTATAGACTGGCCATTCTGTCTTTCTGGAGCAGTAAATGCTATCTCTCCTGAATGATTCGTTTGTTATTATACTCTTTTGTTAATTATCCCAGTAAATGCAATGGAATTAGCAAAATAAGCAACAATTAGACTAAATGAAAATAGAGGGAAATGTCCGAAATAATAAAAGTACAGACGACGTTTGTTTGACCCTTACCAGTGAATAAAAAAAAGGTTTATGTAAATTTTCCATAACAAAAGGGACACTCAGTAGAGTGCAGACCTCCGCCGAGGCAGCTTATTTCTCGATCTTGACCTTGACCTTTTACCTTATGTATTAATTGGCGTGGATTTTCATACACTCAAATATGAACCAAGTTTGAAGTCTGTGACAACGATCTCCAAACTTATGGCTGATTACGTGAATTAGAAATTTTGCTTGACCGTGACCTTGACCTTTAACCTTGACCTTACAAAATTTAACAATTTCCAACTTTTTACATAACAGTTAATCCCTGCAAGTTTCATTACGCTACGATTAAAATTGTGACCAGGAAGCTGTTCACAAACAAACACACAAACAAGGGGTAAAACATAGCACTCCTTCCAACTTCGTTGGCGGAGGTAATAAATTAAATAGAATAAAAAATTAAGGTGTCATTCTTCAGCACATTTCAATTTAGCGACTTTCAAAATCAAAGCAATTTAAATGAACGTATATATGAAGTTTTATTAACTTTAAATTATAAAGAAAAACAAACAGGATTTAAAAAAAAAGAAAATAGGTTTTGCCAGTTTCACTTGTCTGTAGTTACTCTTAATTACTCGAGTCGAGTTCCCCTGTTGGTCGCTAACCTTTGAACAACTCGATTTTAACCAACAGATTTTTAACGAATACAAGAACACTGTTTAGCAAATCCTGAGCGATTTACCATAAAATCCTGGGTGATTTATCCCCGAATCCTGGAGGATTTATCCCCGAATCCTGGAGGATTTATACCCGAATCCTGGAGGATTTATCCCGAATCCTGGAGGATTTATCCCCAAAAACTGGAGGATTTATACCCGAATCCTGGAGGATTTATCCCCGAATCCTGGAGGATTTATCCCCGAATCCTGTGGGGCCCTACCCCTTAATCCCGAGAGATTTATCCCGAGTCCTGTGGGGGATTTATCCCCGAATCCTGTGGGGATTTAACCACAAATCCTGTGGGAGATCTTACGGGATTGATCCACAATTTCTGGGGATTTAACCAAAAATTATGGGAGATTTAACCACGAAGTCTGGAGATTTAAACACGAATTCTAGGAGGATTTAACCACGAATTCTAGGAGGATTTAACCACGAATTCCGGGGGATTTAACCACGAATCCTTGGAGAATTTAACCCCGAATCCTTGAGAATTTAAACACGAATCCTTGGAAAATTTAACCATGAATCCTTGGCGATTTAAACACGAATCCTAAGGGGATTTAACCACAAATCAAGAGGGGATTTAATCACGAATCTCACGAGGACAACCATGAATACTAGGGGGCAGTTTAACTCTGAATCCTGCGGGGATTTAACCACAAATCATTGGGGATTTAACACTGATTCCTAAGGCAAAACTATTTACACGCTAAAAAATAATATTGCCAAAACCCTTCTTTAGCATCAAGAAATTTGACAGGTTAACAATTTTATCTTTCCGAATGAAGACAAGACGATTTAGGAGAGCAAATCGAGATTGAAAAAAAAAAAAACTAAAATTGCCTCTGAAAACATTTTCAAACGAACAGTTGCTTCTCCAAAGAAAATTAATATTTTTACAAACGATATGAAATTATCATTTAGTGGTCATAGATTTCGAGATTTTCAAATAATGGTATTTGTTTACAAGAGCACTTTTTCCAAATTATGCAAAGCTATTGTTTTCCTCTATTACTTTTCCATAGTTTAAAACAATTCGCCACACAGGAAACAGGTTAAAATTATAAAAAAAAAAAACTATAGAATTGTATTTAAAAAAAAACCTAACCTGGTTTCCTCACTAAACGACCTAAACAGACATCGTCAACCAAACAGAAGTTCGTGATGTCAGCGTATATTTGATATATATTCAAAATATATGAAAAAAAGAGAGACTTATACTCGAGTGTCCATAGAAAATACAATTCACAAATAATGACACTTTTGAGTAATTCAGTAGAAGAGGAAAACATCTTAAAATATTGTTTTGTGAACAAATATCAAAATATTTTTTCCGAATGAAGACAAGACATTTTGGGAGAACAAATCGAGATTTTAAAAAACAAAATTGCCTCTGCAAACATTTTTAAACGAACAG
>NW_027168999.1:35000-37500 GCF_036898095.1 Palaemon carinicauda | reverse complement strand
GCTGACAAAAGGAATAAAATCGGTTGGAAACTCATGAATAAAACAAGTGTTCACATTGGCACCACTTCGTACCACTTCATCTCTTAACGCTGTTAATTAAAATGCCCCATTTGACTCCACTCACAGCTTGTTCTAGCAAGCCAGTTGAAACTTAGTTGCTTCCTATACTGTTAAGGTGAGCTATATTACTACCCAGTGCGTCCTGCTACTATCATACTAGTGTTCTGACCCAAGACATGAGGTCCTTTCATGGATTATTGGTCTTCCGTAGTTCTCTATTCATGGTCACCTCTTTTAGATCTTGGTACCTTCTGCTTCCCTCCCTCCCTCCCTCCCTCCCTTCAGGTCTTGTGGTCTCTCCAACTTATTTTCAACACCCTCCTCCTTCTCCTCCTCCATATCCACATTTCGAATCCTTGGCAGAGGCTTCTTGTCTGTTGCTTTTATAGTCCAGGTTTTCAGAACTGTGTAATGCTACACTCCATGTGAAACATTTTACAAATCCTTTCTTCAGTTCCATTTTGAGTTTTCCCGTCATGATTATTATTATTATTATTATTATTATTATTATTATTATATTCAATTAACCAAGAGCCATGAAACCTATTGCAAAGAGAAGGGGAGCAAGATACACCTTCATTGTTTAAAGATGAACAGCAATAGCTATAACTTATGTTTTTACTTCTCCTGAACTGAATGTAGTAGTAATTATTGAATGGTATTGAAATAAGACAAAAATTTAAAATAGACCTGCAACAAATCTAAAATATCTACGAATCAATATATTTTCTTATAATCGTATCAAACGCTGAACTGCCATACTATTCCTTTGAACACAAAACAAATCAGTTGCAAAAATCTATAGCAAACTTATATCTGAACTGAAGGATTCATTTCTACAAAGGGTGTCAAAGAGAATGGTAAATTAACCCTAATATGGTATCTATCAATCTTGGCATTGGTGTGTTTTAGGTTTGGTTACGGTTTGGTTTGGTTTGGTTTTAGTTTGATTTGGGTTTGGCTTTGGTTTTGGTTTGGTTTTAGTTTGGTGGTTTGGTTTTGGTTTTGGTTTCGGATTGGTTTGGGTTTGGCTTTGGTTTGGTTTTGGTTTTGGTTTGGGTTTGGTTTTGGCTTTGGTTTGAATTTGGTTTTGGCCTTGGTTTGGTGTTAGTTTGGTGGTTTGGTTTTGGTTTTGGTTTAGGTTTGGCTTTGGCTTTGGTTTGGTTTTGGTTTTGGTTTCGGTTTGGTTTGGGTTTGGCTTTGGTTTTTGTTTGGTGGTTTGGTTTTGGTTTTAGTTTGGTGGTTTGGTTTTGGTTTTAGTTTGGTGGTTTGGTTTGGTTTTGATTGGGTTTGGGTTTGGCTTGGTTTTAGTTTAGTGGTTTGGTTTTAGTTTGGTGGTTTGGTTTTGGTTTTGTTTTAGTTTGGTGGTTTGGTTTGGTTTTGTTTAGTTTGGTGGTTTGGTTTGGTTTTGATTGGGTTTGGGTTTGGCTTGGTTTTAGTTTAGTGGTTTGGTTTTAGTTTGGTTTGTTTTAGTTTGGTGTTTGATTTGGTTTTGACTGGGTTTGGGTTTGGCTTGGTTTTAGTTTAGTGGTTTGGTTTTAATTTAGTGGTTTGGTTTTGGTTTGGTTTTAGTTTGGTGGTTTGGTTTGGTTTTGATTTGGTTTGGGTTTGGCTTGGTTTTAGTTTAGTGGTTTGGTCTGGTTTGGTTTTGGTTTTTGTTTGGTGGTTTGGTTTTTGTTTTGTTTTAGTTTGGTGGTTTGATTTGGTTTGATTTTAGTTTTGGTTTTGGATTATTTTTATATTGGTGGTTGAGTTTGGTTTAATTTGGTGGATTGGTTTGGTTTGGTTTGGATTTGGGTTAGGTTTTGGTTTTGGTTTGCTTTTAGTTTGGTGGTTTGGTTTGGTTAAGTTTTGATTGGGTTTGGGATCGGTTTTGGTTTGGTGGTTTGGTTTGGTTTTGTTTGGTTTTAGTTTGACTTGGTTTGGTTTAGTTTAGGGCTTTGTTTAGTTTTGGTTGTGTTATGGTTTTTGTTTGGTTTTGGGTTTGGTTTGATTTTCGTTTAGGTTTGGTTTTTGGTTTGGTTTGGTTTAGTTTGGGTTATGGTGGGTTGGGTTGTCTCGGGTTTAGTTTGGTTTTCATTTTGGTTTTGGTTTTGGCTGGGGTTTTAGTTTTATTAATTGGTTTTAGTTTGGTTTTGATTTCTGTTTGGTTTTAAGTTTGGTCTGGATTGGTTTGATTTAGGTGTTTTTCTTTTTTGGGGGTTTGGTTTGGCTTTGGTTGTACTGTGGGGTTGGTTTGGTATGGTTTGATTTGATTTGGTTCAGTTTGGGTTTATTGTTTGGTTTGGTTTTGTTTTATATTGGTTTGGTTAGGTTTTGTTTTGATTCGGTTTAGTTTGGTTTGTTTTGGTTGGTTTATTACCACACTAAAATAGAATTTCTATTGTCATATGATATATTGCATTCATATATCTAGTTGGCCACGTGGTCACTTTTTAGT
>NW_027168999.1:22500-30000 GCF_036898095.1 Palaemon carinicauda | reverse complement strand
CAACTTGGAATATAAAAGACTTTAAGCAGGAGACTTGTATGAACACCATTTAGTATTTCATAGGTATATATAGAAGAGTGAAGCGTACAAGCTGGCTGTTTTATATTCACCTTGTAAAATAAACTAAATTTTGATTAAGACAAGCATTTTCCCCAAAAAAATTCTTTCCATAGTACGAACTTTAATAGAGTAAGTAATATATTTCAAACCAGACTGAAATTACTCTAATATCTAAAGAATTATTAGAATATCTTCAAAGAATAATCATATTTTGAAGGAAAACACAGCTATTCGCATCTCTGTCAACCAAAGTAGATTGATTGATTGATTTAAACTTTTCTGGTATCCTGACATCTAAGGACATTGACGCCCATATAATCTATCATAAATAAAGAAAAGAATCAATAAAACCATAAAAGCAGAGATATTATAAAAGTTAAACAGCTTCCAGAAGACCTGCTGCTGAAATAAATCTAAAAATACCGATTGGAAAATAGGACACATCATGTGCAAGAATCTTGGCAAGGATGAACCTGCCATCCTCACTTCGAGCCACAAACAAATATCTATTTCTTCTGGTACTATATTCCGTCAACAAATCCTTCACTGTCAAGGGTACCAAACAGTCATCACAATATGGCTGGTGTTGGCCAGTTAGCAGAAATTCATATGTTATCCGAGTTTGACCAATGAGGAGACGACAAAGAGAAGTCTCCCACTTTCGGGGAACTATGTTATACTTCCAAGGGGATGTAACATTTGTTATTACTCTATTTTATTTTCAATTAAACTATCCCAATGCTGTTGCCAATTATTAGAAATCAAATTCTTAATGTAAGGTAAACAATCTTTACAGAGAAAGGATGAGAATGAGATATCTTTCTGGCAGCAACTCTGCTACAGCATTCTTTGCCAGTGAATCTGTCTCCTCATTCCCAGACACACCTACGTTTGCCGGAACCCAGCAAAGTTGAACTGTTATACCTCCCAGTCCAATAATGAATAGCCATTCTAAAATCTTTAAAACTATAAGGTTACTACAATTAAAAACGTCTAAAGCTTGAAGGAAACTCCTTGCCATCACTAAAAATGGTAAAATTACCTCCCTCCTCTAACGCTATTTTCTCAATAGCGGCTAGTATGCAACACAGTTGGGTAGTAAATATGGAAGCTGTTAGAGGAAGTGCACCTCTACAATTAAAATCATTACCATGTACTCCAAATCCAACGCCAGCATCAGATTTGGAGACAATTCACTAAGTTCTGCAACATGTTCCATAAAAAGAGACTGCTTCTAGGCATGTCATATTCTTTTTAACACCAAAAAGATTTTTACAAAAAGATATCTCTTTGAACTTGTTAACAAGAGGCCAAATGCATTTGTATTCATTTTCCGAAGTGGTGATGAGAAAATAGAAATGTTTTCATGAACAGAAATAAGTAAAACTAATCAAACTGCCTTTGATCAAGAGTTTACAAGCTATAAGCACAACAACTGTGTTCTACAGATAACGTTGCAAACAGTATATCTTTAGTTAGACATAACCTTACCCGCTACAATATACAGATATCAGACATTTTCTTGCCGGAATTAATGAAGGCAACTGTACAATATGAATTAAAAGTTGAGAGGTTGGACAGCAAAATGGAAGCAGGATAATAGGTATTATTATTATTATTATTATTATTATTATTATTATTATTATTATTACTTGATAAGCTACAACCGTAGCTGGAAAATCAGGATGGTGTAAGCCAAAGGGCTCTAACAAGGTAAATAGCACAGTGATTTTTCGCACCTCCTGTACACGTTTAACTTCAGAGTTGATTCCAGAGTCACTTAAGATCCACGAACATGGAACAAAATCTGTCATTGGGGACATGGTCCAATTTCATTGCTGTTTTCTCCTGGTCCAAAGGCTTCATTATTTTGTTAGGGATTGGCGTCAATGACCTTAGATGTCAAGATGCCAGAAAACTTTAAATCAATCAATCAATCAATTATTTTGTTAGGGGAGTGGAATGTGCACTGAAAAATGGTGCATGATTATGGTGTACAGTAGTATTTTTTTATTCATCTTTTTTTTTATTTTTTTTCTATCTTCTATGTATCTTTAATACTTTGAAGAACACATCAGAAATAACTTTTGGAGTACAGTACAGTATTGTAATATTGAAGAACTTTCGTTTTCATTCTCTGGTTCTTTGTCATTTTTTGCTGTGTCAGCTTTATAAGGGGCACTCTTTAATCTTCTTTTGTATATGCATAAATGTACTTATTTTGTTTATATTAAAGTTTTGTCTGTCATTTTGGGTTGATTAGGTCATGTAGATTGATAAACTTTGTCTTACTGTTCTTAGAAAAAACGTTCTTTTTTTCACAGTAAAAATATCGGTACATATATCATTGAAGAAGGTTGTAAGAACTTCTGTATCCTATTGTAACAATTAGTAACTTATCTTGGGAGTGTTTAACATAGTAAAGTGCAAAGTTACTGGGTGTGTTCTTTTACATGGTTAGACACACATTGACGTATCATAAATGCACATTGTAAATTGTAATGGCTATTGGAGCCATGTTCGTATGACTTACATTACAAACCTATTTTTTATACTACTTTTATGGCTTTTATAATGCAAATTGTTACATGGAAAACATTATTGTGGATTTGTTGAAAAATGCACATCCTATAATGAGTTGAATCTATGAAGTGTCCTTTTACACAGTTGGATAGCCACAGAAGACAGTAAATCTGAATTTAGCAATCTTTATTTAGAATCTTCACTCTACTCTATACTGATCTGTAAATGTTATTAAGATATATCTTACTATCATCTACTCAATGATTATGGTTCTGAAAAGGGAAGTAATAAAATTGAAGTAGTAAAAGGAAGTTATAGCGAAGAAAACCAGCTCATCATTCATAGACAGAATCTCACTAACTCTTGAAGTCTATCTTGCACTCAGAAAAATTTGACTGTTATAGCCCTTCTGGTTGCTTTGAATGAATCCATAAGTCCACACCAAGTCACTTATTAACTTCCACACCCTACTATCACTTAGGGACATTATTTGTTGAGGAACCCTTGCTGGGACAAAGTTGGGTACTTCTATACCAACCAACCATAGGGGAAAGGGTACAATTGATGGAAAATGTAATAGCCGAATTACTGTAAAATTGAATATCTGTAAAATTAAATGATTTTGCCCCATGGTCCTGGAATTTAAGTGACCCTGGAATCAGCTCTGCCTTTAAACATGTACAGGAAGTGCAGAGAATCTCTATAGAACAGATCACAAGATAGTAAAGACCGGAGAATATTTCTTACAAGACTAAGGTGTAAAGGGGAATAAAGTAATTCCACACTTTGCTGAGATAAGTACACATTGACAATGCTACATAATCATAAAAGACTTTGTACCTGACATGTACATACACACACACACATACACACACACGTATATATATATATATATATATATATATATATATATATATATATATATATATATATATATATATATATATATATGTATATATATCAGCAAAGCTGCCAATTTTATCATGCTACATAATCATAAAAGACTTTGTATATATATATATATATATATATATATATATATATATATATATATATATATATATATATATATATATATGTGTGTGTGTGTGTGTGTGTGTGTGTGTAGAATTTCATGGAGAAACAAACTTACACAACTAGTACGGAAAATATAGATTAAAAATGCTAAAATTTTCAAATTACATGAACTAATCTCCATATCATCGAAAAAGAGACAAAATTCAGTGGAATATATAAAAAGTACTTTATATATATATACATATATAAAGCAAGAAAGAGAACATTCTAAGGGGTTTATGACAAAACACTTTACAAAGGATCAAGAAAGCTTAAGAAAAACTTCAAAATTACTCCTGAAGTTATTCCTGACCCACATTCTTCCAACTGTTTCAGATCCACAACAAATTAAAAATGTATAGAGCTCACTTTCTTGAGGATACACTCAGACATTATTCTATCTGTTTCCTTATTTCCTTTCCCCACTGGGCTATTTTCCCTGTTAAAGTCCTTGGGCTTATAACAACCTTCTTTTCCATCTAGGGTTGTAGCTTAGCTAGTAATAATAATAATAATAATAATAATAATAATAATAATAATAATAATAATAATAATAATAATAACAGCAAAAGATTGAGCCCCGGGAACCTGTAGAAAGTGACGGGAATAGTTTCTATGTCCATAATGAATGTCTATGTCCCTTGGTAGTAGGACAAAGGAAAGAATATTGGAATTAATGCTATAAATGTACAGTACAGTTAGATGTCTCTTGAATAATTATATAAAACAATTATGAAGAAAGAAAAATAGTAGCAAGGCTACGAGACTAGAATGGCTGTGATCTAGTTCATCAGCATGACCTGATGTTGTTTTCATAACTTGGGTCAGTAGAAAGACCAGATACAGAGAGTAGGAGGACAAACATGTTGCAATTTGAAACAGTATTTCCAGCTTTTTACATAACAGTTATTCCCTGCAAGTTTCATTACTCTACAATTAAAACTGTGGCCAGAAAGCTGTTCACAAACAAACGCACATACACAAACAGGGACGAAGACATAACCTCCCTCCAACTTCGTTAGCGTAGGTAATAAAATAGAAGGATGTTATGTGATTCTAAATCATGGATTTTCATAAGCAGTATTTTCCTCTACAGCTTTTTCACAGATCTGTATCTATTCGACGTTAGAAGGGCAATGCCTCATCGCTTTGATACTTTATCATTTTAAATAAAATCAGCCTTAATTTGTTTATTTCTCCTTCTTAATATATGTTTTTTCCATAGCAGAAATCCATATATATATAGCCTTATTCATAATCTTTAAGACATAATGCCAGTATGATAGAAGCCAAATTGCATTGCATTACGTTGACGAACTCTGCCTGACTGCTTCGGACGAAATGTCGGTAAAGAATTTGTCTTCCTAACCAATTTAATTTGAAATATATCGATATAAACCTTAAATAATGAGCATACGCACTATTCGTGTACATTAGGACCATGAAATAACTTATATTAATAAGTTTTCATACGAATTAAGGCCATTTTTACGACACTGAATCGAATTATCGATAGCGTAACATTACGGATCATAGAAAAAACAATAGAAGATACGAGTGTATGAGATTTGTGAAGTTACATCTCTATGAATAACAAATTAATCCTTAAATACTTATGATCAAAGTTACTATTATCATTATCATTACTACTGCATCATTATCATTAAGCTCAATAAGCAAAATCTTATCAAATAAACGAAACAAAACAATATGACGTCATCACCTCCGAGTGATCCGAAGCTTCAGGACAGTGGCCCTTTTTAGATATCTTAAAATCTCTCTCTCTCTCTCTCTCTCTCTCTCTCTCTCTCTCTCTCTCTCTCTCTCGATCAAAAAGTGAGATAAGTAGCAGTTTTTACCTCTGCCAACGAAGGTAGAAGGAGGTTATGTTTTACCCCCCTGTTCGTTTGTGTGTGTGTGTTTGTTTGTGAACAGCTTCCTGGCCACAATTTTAATAGTAGGGTAATGAAACTTGCAGGGAATAATTCTTATGTAAAAAGCTGGAGATTAATAAATTTTGGAAGGTCAAGGTCACAGGACACGGTCGAGCAAAAGGTCAAGAAATATGTTATTATTATTATTATTATTATTAGTAGTAGTAGTAGTAGTAGTAGTATTATTTTTTATTATTATTAAGCTACAACCCTAGTTCGAAATGCAGGATGCTATAAGCCCAAGGGTTCCAACAAGGAAAAATAGCCCTGTAGGGAAAGGAAATAAGGAAAACTATAAACTACATGTTAAGTAATGAACAATTAGAATAGAACATTTTTAGAACAGTAACAACATTAAAATAAATCTTTTTATATAAATTATGAAAACTTAAAAAAAAAAAAAAAAAAAGAGTTAGAGAAATAAGATAGAATAGTGTACCTGCATGTATTCTCTTAAAGGTTTAAAGGCTACGCATGGATAGCAGAGGCAAGGGGCAGTGGCATTGCGCTATCATGCAGGACAATGCCCTAGAGACTGACCATATATATATTTATGATCAGCACCCAAGCCCCTTCTCCACCAAAGCTAGGACCAAGGAGGGTCAGGCAATGGCTGCAGATGACTCAGCCGATATACCTATAGGCTCCCTGAAACCCCACATATTTAGCTCACAAGGATAGTGAGGTTGCAGCGACCAAAGAAACTAACACAATTAAGCAGGACTCGAACCCTAGTCTGGCTTTCACCAGTCAGGGACGTTACCACATAGGCCACCACAATCCGCTGTGAATCGTTTAGACAAGACATATATCTTCATGAGTTAAGACATGGTAACTTTTCAGAAAGGAAAAACCAATGCAGTACCTTATTAGAAATAGTACTAAAACTGGACGAGAAATAGACAGATCTTCTCAGCACTGGGCTGGGGGAACAGAAACTGTAAAGGGCCCCCCCCCCCCTCCTGCTCCTGAAGAATTGTACTGTACTGTATAGGGTATATTCAATTGAAGACAATGGCTGCCATTACCCTAAAGCTTTAAATAGGCAAGGACAACAAAGACTCTCAGGGAAAAATACAACTCGTAATTTCATGAAAGGTTCTAATGGCAGGAAATAATATGAAAGTATTGTAGTGGAAATGTTAGTAAGAATGAAAGGGAAATTTCATGCACAAGAAGGTAAAGAAAGGTATATATGTCTGATTTCAGTTCCAGTATCATCCGAAGCGATATGCACATCAGAACATTAGCCAAGCAAACCCAATTCCTTACTGTGGTGTTCAACCACAGTGGTATCCTCCCCAGAATACAGATTAAACTCACGGTTCCGGGCTAGGATCGATCTGCTGCCATACGAATGCTAGGCAAACGCATTACCACTGTATTAGCTGAAGATCAAAAACCCTCTCAGCCACAAGGTTTAAAGGTTTAAAGACCGCTCATGAATGGCAGAGGCAAGGGACACAATGCCCTAGAGACTGACCATATTACATATGATCAATGCCCAAGCCCCCTCTCCGCCCAAGCTAGGACCAAGGAGGGCCAGGCAATGGGTGCTGATAACTCAGCAGATAGACCTATAGGTTCCCCCCAAACACCCCATCCTTAGCTCACAAGGATGGGAAGGTTGCAGCGACCAAAGGAAATCACGAATTTGAGCGGGACTAGAACCCCAGCCTGGCTTTCACCAGTCAGGGACATTACTGCATCGGCCACCACAACCTTTGTCAGTTCTGCCTCCATGTAAAAAAAAAAAAAAAAAAAAAAAAAGCAGTAAAACTTGGTTTACTATCTATGAAGTTACTATTAAATCAATTGAAGGTGATTGTTGCCTCATTGTCATTGATTTTAAAGGAAACATTTACTAATAGTTCTTATGAGTATCTTTTCAACATTACTGCATTCTAGTAGTAATTGTGCATATCTC
>NW_027168999.1:0-12500 GCF_036898095.1 Palaemon carinicauda | reverse complement strand
CTTGCAGCGAATGTTTGTATGTTGAACAGCCGGACCAAGTTCATAGTTTATACATGAAAGGTCTATTTTAATACTATTATTACTAGCTAAGCTACAACCCTAGTTGGAAAACCAGGAAGCTCTAAGCTCAAAGGCCCCAACAGGGAAAAATAGCCTAATGAAATGAATAAACTAGAAGAGAGGTGATATTCAAATTAAATGAAGATCAGTAACGGCATTAAGTACAGGCTAACGCTTTTGTTGTATTTCTAATAATTTTTCAGATTTAAGCAAAAGTGGTAAGAATGTCTTCAGTCAAAGAGTTTGACAGAGTAACTATGTGTTTGGTTAGGCCTAATCTAATTGTAATGCACATATCTAATGCATTTCTGAATGAATTCTCTTGCTTTCGAGGTGTATATACAGTGCATGTATGTATGTGTATGTATGTATGTGTAAGTATATGTATGTAGTTTAGGTAATGTTTTTATGATGTTTTTAATCTCATTTGAGTTGAATAATTGTAACCCACTAAAGCAATTATAACGTAATATATAGAGAAATTCTTTTCGAAATTTCCATTCACTTTTTATCTCCGCTAACGAAGTTGGAAGGAGGTTATGTTTTCGCCGTTATTCGTGTGTTTGTCTGTTTGTTTGTGAACAGCTTCCTGGCCACAATTTTAATCGTAGAGTAGTGAAACTTTCAGGGATTAATTGTTATGTTGATACGATGAAGTGATTCAGTTTTGAAAGTCCTAGGTCAAAGGTCAAGGGCAAGCAAAATGTCGAACGAAATAAGCTGCCGTGGCCGAGGTCTGCACTCCGAGTGCTTTTCTAGTTCAATACGGTTTTTTTACCTAGTGCAATTTTGTATCTCAGATGGTTATTTTAGCAATTCAGGAACATGAAGACTCTCTCTCTCTCTCTCTCTCTCTCTCTCTGACGCAAAGGGCTAAGATTAGATTTCGCCAGTCGTCTCAATCTTCAGCTTTTAAATCAATACTACTCCATTCATAGTCCTCAGCCATGTAGGCCTGGGTCTCCCAACTCTTCTAGTGCCTTGTAGAGTCCAGTTAAAAGTTTGGTGAACTAATCTCTCTTTTGCAGTGCGAAGAACATGCCCAAACCATTTCCATCTACCCCTCACCATGATCTCATAAACATATGGCACTCGAGTAATCTCTCTTATAGTTTCATTTCCAATCCTGTCCTGCCATTCAACTCCCAATATTCTTCTGAGGGCTTTGTTCTCAAATCTATAAAATCACTTAGATAATGTTTCATTGTCATACCATGACTAGTGTCGTTAGAGTAACGCCGATCTCACCAAACTGATATATAGCCTGACTTTTACATCTTATTATAGGCGTTTAGATTATTACTTAACGTAGTCATTGTCTGATTTGATTTTTTTTCAATCTTTAAACTCGAATTCTAAAGACCCTGTATTAGAGATCATAGTTCCTAAATGCTTGAATGATTCGACCTCGGACACGAGTACGAGAGCAAACTTAGTATTACGCTGTATTGCAGGAGGGGAGGGGAAGGGGAAGGGGGAGGAGAGGGAAGGAGTGAGGGAATGCACATGACTGTTGTCGAGAGGCGACTAAAATTAATATGAATATAATTTCAAGCATTATTATTTATGTTAATTCAACGGGAGGAGAGGGGGAAAACAGAAAGGAGGAATTGAGAAGAACATGTGCATGATAATCGTGAGGCGATCTATTTTTAGATGTTGCGCTGTGACTTCAAGAGCAGAATTTTATGTTAAAACGTGAAAAGAGAGAAAGGAAGTCAAGGGAGAAGGGAGGGGGAAAAGTAGGGGAAAAGAAGGGAGGAGTGAAAATGAATGTTATAAAGGTATAACTGAAGGTTACTACTTACTAATTAACATCGAAAACTGGGATCGAAATGATATCTAGGATATGTTAAAATTAAAACCAGCAATATTTTTACGCTAAATCTCGAGTAAAGCCTACCTGACACTTGCGCGCATTTTTGCCACGCACTGGTACGCATTGATGCGTGCCAGTGCGTGCAGCTTTGTGGCACGCACTGGTGTTTTTTCGCACTGTCCACGACCAGTTCACTCCAGTTCGCGCATCGTTCACGCATCGTTCACGCGACGTTCACGCGATGGCACGAATTGGCACGCGTAGTTCACGAGAAGTTCACGACACGTTCACGCGAGTTCGCTCATCATTCCGCATCGTTTCCGCATCGTTCACGCCAGTTCACACCAGTTCACGAATTGGCCACTCCATATAAAAACGGGGCTTCTCCAACCCGAGGAAGAGACAACAATGCTTTCTGTCAGAGACACCATTGCATTGAGGGGAAGAAACGTATCTTTTTCGTTTGTATTTTTTGTTGCCCTTTATTTTTGTTTCAATAAGAAAGCATTTGATTTACATATAAATAGCAGACATAAAAAATGTACAAGTATTAAGAAAGCATTTTATTTTAACATTAAAAGCAGCAAACATGAAAAGTTTTTAGGCTGTTGATTTTAAGGTAATAGAGATAAAAGTGTGTTGGAATAAGAAATCATTTTATTTTTACATTAAAACAGCAAACAGAAAAAATTTGTTTTGCTCTTCATTTTAAGGTAATAAAGAAGAATAAGTATGTTGATGAAATAAAACATCATTTTATTTTTACATTCAAACAGCAAACTTAGAAATTTCTTGGGTTTATTTTTCAGTTCATTTTTATTTAAAATAAAAGTTTTGGGTCTTGATTGGTAATAGAGGAAAATAAGTGTGTGCATGAAATAAGACATCATTTTATTTTTACATTCAAACAGCAAATATAAACAGCTATTAGGTTTATATTTTTCTTTCCTTTTCATTAATTTTTTCGTTTCCTTTTTGTTTCTCTTCATTATAACGTTATAGAAATAGTTTGAAATAAGATATCATTTTTTTTTTCACATTAAAACAGCAAATATAAAAATTTATCAGGTTTATTTTTCTTTCCTTTTCATTAATTTTTTCGTTTCCTTTTTGTTTCTCTTCATTATAAAGTTATAGAAATAGTTTGAAATAAGATATATTTTTTTTTCACATTAAAATAACAAATACAAAAATTTATTAGGTTTATTTTTCTTTCCTTTTCATTAATTTTTTCGTTTCCTTTTTGTTTCTCTTCATTATAAAGTTATAGAAATAGTTTGAAATAAGATATCATTTTTTTTTCACATTAAGACAGCAAATATAAAAATTTATTAGGATTATTTTTCTTTCCTTTTCATTAATTTTTTCGTTTCCTTTTTGTTTCTCTTCATTATAAAGATATAGAAATAGTTTGAAATAAGATATAATTTTTTTTCACATTATAACAGCAAATACAAAAATTTATTAGGTTTATTTTTCTTTCCTTTTCATTAATTTTTTCGTTTCCTTTTTGTTTCTCTTCATTATAAAGTTATAGAAATAGTTTGAAATAAGATATATTTTTTTCACATTAAAACAGCAAATATAAAAATTTATTAGGTTTATTTTTCTTTCCTTTTCATTAATTTTTTCGTTTCCTTTTTGTTTCTCTTCATTATAAAGTTATAGAAATAGTTTGAAATAAGATATAATTTTTTTTTCACATCAAAACAGCAAATATAAAGATTTATTAGGTTTATTTTTCTTTCCTTTTCATTAATTTTTTTGTTTCCTTTTTGTTTCTCTTCATTATAAAGTTATAGAAATAGTTTGAAATAAGATATGATTTTGTTTTTCACATTAAAACAGCAAATATAAAAATTTATTAGGTTTTTTTTTCTTTCCTTTTCATTAATTTTTTCGTTTCCTTTTTGTTTCTCTTCATTATAAAGTTATAGAAATAGTTTGAAATAAGATATCATTTTTTTTTCACATCAAAACAGCAAATATAAAGATTTATTAGGTTTATTTTTCTTTCCTTTTCATTAATTTTTTTGTTTCCTTTTTGTTTCTCTTCATTATAAAGTTATAGAAATAGTTTGAAATAAGATATGATTTTGTTTTTCACATTAAAACAGCAAATATAAAAATTTATTAGGTTTTTTTTTCTTTCCTTTTCATTAATTTTTTCGTTTCCTTTTTGTTTCTCTTCATTATAAAGATATAGAAATAGTTTGAAATAAGATATAATTTTTTTTCACATTAAAACTGCAAATATAAAAATTTATTAGGTTTATTTTTCTTTCCTTTTCATTAATTTTTTCGTTTCCTTTTTGTTTCTCTTCATTATAAAGTTCACGCCACTTCCCGCATCGTTCACTCCAGTTCACGCCAGTTCCCGCACTGTTCACTCCAGTTCACTCCAGTTGGCGCATCGTTCACGACTATTTCACGACTATTTTGTGCGTGCCAATGCGTGCCAAAAACTTTAAACATTTCAAAGTTCTGGGCACGCATGACACGCATTGGTACGCTCTGGCACGCGAGTTTCAGCACTGTTCACGACATTTTCACGGCTCGTTCACGCGAGTGCACGCATCAATGCGTGCCAGTGCGTGCCACGAATGCGTGCAAGTGTCAGGTACCCTTGTAAAAGGGGAGAGAGAGAGAGAGAGAGGGGGGGGAGAGAAAGGCAACTTATGAACAGATCTAACAAAATAACTCATAAAAATAAGATCGAATCTAAAATTAATGCAAAGATTAAGTTTTAAACAAAATGATATTTACGTTATATTTCGGGAGAGAGAGAGAGAGGGAGAGAGAGAGAGAGAGAGAGAGAGAGAGAGAGAGAGAGAGAGAGAGAGAGAGAGAGAGAGAGAAGAGGTAGTGGGATCAGAGAGAGAGAGAGAGAGAGAGAGAGAGTGAGAGAGAGTGAAGAGGTAGTGAGCCACTCTCTCTCTCTCTCTCTCTCTCTTTGATCCCACTACCTCTTCTCTCTTTCTCTCTCTCTCTCTCTGATCCCACTACCTCTTCTCTCTCTCTCTGATCCCACTACCTCTTCTCTCTCTCTCTCTCTCTCTCTCTCTCTCTCTCTCTCTCTCTCTCTCTCTCTCATTACCTCTTATCTTTCACTACCTCTTCTCACACTACCTCTATTCTTTCTACCTCTCTCTCATCATCTGTTCTCTTTCACTACCTCTTCTCACACTACCTCTATTCTTTCTACCTCTCTCTCATCATCTCTTCTCTTTCACTACCTCTTCTCACACTACCTCTATTCTCTCTACCTCTCTCACATTACCTCTTCTCTTTCACTACCTCTTTGCCCACTACCTCTTCTCCGACTACCTCCTCTCTCTCTCTCTCTACCTCTCTCTACCTCTCTCACATCACCTCTTCTCTTTCACTACCTCTTCTCCGACTACCTCTTCTCTCACTACCAGAGGCAAACTACGGTTACTGGCGCCCAGGGCAAACAGAGAAAATGGCGCCCTTTGTGATGGGATAAGCTTTTTAAGGATTCTGGACCTGTGCCACAATGATTAATTTGACAATATAAAGAACAATCTATCCGTATTTACTGCCAGAAGATATATTGAGTTTACTAATACAAGTTAAAATTATATATTAGCAGGAAGTATAATCATGAAGTTTAGTGTTACCAGCATTATTGAGGGAGATACAAATGTTTTACCAACACTATTGTGCAAAAAAAAAAAGAAAAAGAAAATAAGGCTGTATTTGAAAAAGAAAAACACTCAAAAACAATTTGCCTACATAATCCTGAAGTTCTGAACTGAAAACCTGTGGAAATTAGCATTGATAAAAACAGTTACAGATAAAATCTCTAAATGTACTTAAGCTTCATAGTGCTGCAAACTCGTTAGTTAAACCCATGGAATTTAGTGATCCCAACATTATTGAGGGAGATACAAATATATTACCAAAATCATTCTGCATAAAAGTATATAAATGCAATAAGGATTTATCATTTGTAAAAGATACAAAATCCTGAAATTAGGAACTAAAAAATCATGTAGATTAACATTGATAAAAAAAAAAAAAATTGGGAGAGAATTTTCAAAGGCACCCAAATTTTAGTGTTGCAAATTTGTTAGTTAGAATAATGATTTAGCTGGTTATTCTCCAATAACCCTTACCAATCAAAGCACTTTCATTAAAAGTGAATAAAAAAGGAAAAATAATTAGTCAGCTGCTGAAACTGCTTAGATTTAACATTTAAAAACGAACATTTATTATAAAAAGATTAGAAGAAATAAAAATTGACGCCAATTAGGCTATATTATCAAAAACATCATCAAAGTTAATGAATTCTGCCTCTCCATTCTCAATACTTTGGGTTGTGGTGACCGATGTGGTAACATTCCTGACTGGCGAACACCAGGCTGGGGTTCGAGTCCTCAAACTCGATAGTTTCTTTGGTCATTGTAACCTCACCATCTTTGTGCACTAAAGATGGGGGGGTGGGTTTGTTTCTGGAGACTAGGTCTATCTGCTGAAACATCAAGCAGCCATTGCCTGACCCTCCTTGGTCCTAGCTTGAATGGAGAGGAGACTTGGACGCTGATTATATGTGTCTAGGGCATTCTCTTACTTGATGAGGTAATGTCACTGCCCCTTGCCTCTGCCATTCATGAATGGCCTTTAAACCTTTAAATGCTAGGTGGTGCATCTACCCTGTCCCATTGAGGATCAGAGATAAGCCATAATCAATTCTAGTTAACTGAACGAATGGGAAATTGGAATTGCTACTATGTGTATAAGTTGGATTGGTACTCTTAAGTTATAAAAAAACATTTTCATCACCATATTGTACAATGAATTGGATGAGCTGCTCTGGAGGGGATATCTAAACATCCGTTCTACTTGCCAAGAGCATTCTGCAATCTAAGATATCCTCATAAAGTTCATTACCATCCAAATAACAACCGTAGAATTCGCCAATATGTAGAAAGTTTTCTTTCATTCTCTCGTCATTCAGTAATCCTAAACTTTTACTCTTTTTAAGAATTTGTTCTTCATCTAGCAGAAACCCCAACTTGTCTATACTGTATCTCCAAGTCTTGTGCTACGTTGTTTCCTTTCAGTATACGCAGTCTATCTATTGCACTTTTTATTAGGTGCATGATCTCTTGTTTTTACTGAGGCCTACATCAGTAGCTTTTTCTCCTGGCATATTACTTTTCTTTATTCAGGTTCTCAGCTCTACCGTCAGCATCCTAATTTTTGCATAGTTCTAATGCTGCACTGAGCGACCAATTACAGATTGCTTCTCTGTTCTCAGTTATATTCATTTCTATTGTCTTTATGTCTTTGGCAGAATTGTGGAAGTTTATTTGATAGCCTTGAAGTCTCTTTTGAATGTAGACTATTTTTGATATCATAAAATTCCAAATGAAAAAGTAATGCAAGGAAGTGAAAGGTAAGAATCTGGTGCAACAGTTGACTGATTGCACTTCTTTTATTTACATTTTCTTTCAGATCAGTTGATATTTCTTTAAGTAGAATAGCCAAGTCATCAAAGTGGTGACTAATTAGTTAAACTGCTTCTTCTCTTGCACGCCACCTCCTCTTTTCAATGATCCTTTGCTGCACACCAGAATTATGCCCTGCAGCATTGTCATAATATTGTAACCGATACTACAGTACATTAGTGGCATATTGCCTTTTTTTTCTAGCTGATTACATATCACTTCAATTATGCTCGCTGCATATTACTGTTTGACTCCACTGAAACCAGGAAATGCAAACTTTTACAGTTACTGTTTTTTGTCTCAAGTTTATATCAACATATCTCAAAAGTTTCAGGCATCTGCCCTCTTATCTATGGGTATTGTCGGGAGTAGGAGTAGAATCAAATAAAAACCCAAAGTACTTTGCTCCGGGAATATCATCAAATACTTTGTCCCTTGAAGTTGATGATAAGAGTTGCATAGAGAGTTGTTTTTAAGGACCATCTCTCTCTCTCTCTCTCTCTCTCTCTCTCTCTCTCTCTCTCTCTCTCTCTCTCTCTCTCTCTCTCTCTCTCTCTCTCTCAATTCAGTTATTGCCATATGATGATACTTTCTATATTTGCACAGTTTATCATGATAATATATATACACAAAGATGTATAGTATATATATAAATATATATAATATTATATATATATATATATACTATATATATATATATATATATATATATATATTATATATATATATATATTATATTATATATATATATAATATTTGTGTGTGTGTGTGTGTGTGTGAGTGAATGATAGTGATATGATTTACAAAATACTCTTTTTTTTCTCTCTCAATTTCTGTAATCGCATAAATTGTCCTCCATGTTTATTTTGGCATCCCCTAAGGTCGGCGCCCAGGGAACGTGCCCCCCCCCCCCCCCCCCCCCGCCCCTTCCACCTTAGTTTGTTCACTACCTTTTTTCTCACTACCTCTTCTCTCCCTACCTCTCTCTTTCACTACCCTCTCCTCTCACTACCTCTCCTTTCACTACCTTTCTATTTCACTACCTCTCTTTTACTACCTCATCTCTCACTGCCTCTTTCTCACTACCTCTCCTCTCACTACCTCTCATCTCACTACCTCTCCTCTCACTACCTCTCCTCTCACTACCTCTTTCTTTCACTACCTCTTCTCTCACTACCTCATCTCTCACTACCTCTCTCTTACTACCTCTCTTAATACCTCTCGCTTAATACCTTTCTCGTCACCTCTCGCTTACTAAACTTTTTCTCACTACCTCTTGCTTACTATCTTTTTCACCACCTCTAGCTTACTATTTTCTCTCTCTCTTTCTCTCTCTCTCTCTCTCTCTCTCTCTCTCTCCTCTCTCTCTCTCTCTCTCTCCTCTCTCTCTCTCTCTCTCTCTCTCTTCTAGGGTATAAGAGAAAGAAGTAAATATGAGAATATTTTCTAAATATTTCAGAGATCCTTAGAATGTTACTGTGTGAAATCCATTATAAGTAGAATTTAATAGACAAGTGTAGTAAGAGAGATAGATGATAAGAATATGATATGAAGAAATGAGAAGAAGCAAGTGAAAATTAATATAATATCAGCAAAAGAAAAAATTATTTCAGGAGTTTCATGATCAAACGAATAGATATTTGAACGAAACTTTCTGGGAAACAACTGATTCAAATATGACGTTTCATTGTGATTAAATTTTCTCATTTTATTTCGTTTTGTAAGCTAATCCACCCTTCCAGAGACCTGTTGCTGGAGACCTCGTATTTCATTATTATTAAGGATTTTGATTTAGAGCAGAGCTGAAGGTAGGGGCAATTTTACATCCGTATGTAGAACAATCATGGTGGAAGCAGGGAAACTTATGTTGAGATGATGGACTGTGGTCTATAGAAATAGCTCTCTCTCTCTCTCTCTCTCTCTCTCTCTCTCTTCTCTCTCTCTCTCTCCTCTCTCTCTCTCTCTATCTCTCTCTCTCTCTCTCTCTCTCTCTCTCTCTCTCTAATGTCATAATTACCTATAATTTAAGTGGTAGGGCTAACAGACATGCAGCCTCAAGTCCGTATGTAGCCCAGGCCAGGAAAAAGCAGGTGACATTGTGGAACAAGATGGAGACATTGGCTATTGGCCTTTTCTCTTACGTTTAAAGTTGGCACGAAATCTCTCTCTCTCTCTCTCTCCTCTCTCTCTCTCCTCTCTCTCTCTCTCTCTCTCTCTCTCTAAATACCTGTTCGCTAAATGTTTAAGGCTGTTACACAACCCACTCTCAATTTCTATTCTGACTATAAATTTATCTAATTGTATGTAAATCAAGTCTCTAGAAGGCGTAGAGAGAGGAGAGAGAGAGAGAGAGAGGAGAGAAGAGAGAGAGAGAGAGAGAGAGAGAGAGAGATATTGCCTTATAAGTACTTATATAAACGAATTTGGTCAAATCCCATAACACTGTGATCTTGGAGCAATAAAACTCTTAAATGCACATCATAACTTGCAACCACTCTTTGCAGTTTGGTGCAAAAAGGTACAACTCCTTTTATGTCACGGGAGAATTTTCATCTTTTACAACCTTTGAAAATGGTAAGTTCTTTTTGCTTAAATATAAGACGAAAATCTGTTCAGGTCAAACTGTTTTTAATCTTTTTGAAAATATATTAGTTTCACCATTTTTATTAAATACTAATTATCATAGATTTCTTCATTAGCAGTGTTCATTGGCTATTTTAATTAATAGAGTATGTTTATCGAAGTCACAACACAAGAAATACTTTTTTTTTTTTTTTTTTTTTTTTTTTTTTGGAGAGAAAGAGAGAGAGAGAGAGAGAGAGAGAGAGAGAGAGAGAGAGGAGAGAGAGAGAGAGAGAGAGAGGAGACGAGAGAGAGAGAGAGAGAGAGACGAGAGAGAGAGCCAATTATGCAAATTGGAAAACCTGATATGTCGTTAACTATATGCTGAATATAAATACTGCTTGCAGTGAACCACTTGAGGAGCACTGAAAACAAAACCCAAATCGCATGCACACACACACACACACACATATATATATATATATATATATATATATATATATATATATATATATATATATATATATATATATATATAATTCTAGCTAAGCTACGGAAAACTAAGTTAGAAAAACGCGATGCTAGAAGTCCAAGGGGGCTCCAACAGAGAAAATAGCCCAGTGAGGAAATGAATTACGGTTCTTTACAATTAAGCAACAAATGATTTTTAACTAGATCAAGTTTTCAATAATGTATTTAATTGCTTCGTTATTTGAAAAAAATACTAAATTTAATATTTATATTATGCCGGGAAAATAATTTTAAGGTTTAAGTATATTAGATAATTGCGAATTAAAGTGTTGAAGATTAAGTAGAAACGAAACAGTACCCTTGTCTCTCTCTCTCTCTCTCTCTCTCTCTCTCTCTCTCTCTCTCTCTCTCTCTCTCTCTCTCTCTCTCTATACGAAAAAACAGCGACTGAGACGAAGGATAATGTCATTAAAAACCAAGAAGATTCCTGCCATGCCTGAGGGACTGGTAACAACAACCCCCCCCCCAACACACACACACACACACACACACACACACACACACACCACACACACACACACACACACCTAACCCTGCCCTCTTGAAATATCAAGGCTTCAAAACTTTGAACAGATCATAGGATGGAGTTCTAGCTATTTTTACAATAGACCATTTACAATTGAGAGAGAGAGAGAGAGAGAGAGAGAGAGAGAGAGAGAGAGAGAGAGAGAGAGAGAGAGAGATTTATATCACTCCTATACTCATTGATTTACACCGGCTGCCTACTAAAGCAAGAATTGAGTTTAAAATATTTACAATAACCCATCAAGTTACCAGAACCAGACGTCCAAAATATCTAAGAGAATTGCTACATATTGTGCAGCCAGCAACTCGTGCTGACACGAGAATAGTTACAGATAGTCTCAAACTATTGGAAGCTAAATATATGTCTACTGTAGGCTCTAGAGCCTTTGAATATGCGGCCCCGAGACTATGCAATATGCTCCCACAAGACATTCGAAAGACTGACGATATTGAGACTTACAAAATGAATCTGAAAACTTTCTTGTTCTCTAAATTCTTCGATAATTTGGATTTGACAATAAACGATCAATGTGTGGTGTGAAATGCTGAATGCCTTGGAATGCATATAAAAAAATCGACTGAAGGTGCTGTAGAGAGTAGAGGGCCATAGAGTGATAGGACCACAAAAGCAGCCCTTAAAGTAAAATAACTACACCACCATCACTTAAAAGAAAAAAAAAAGTGAATTAATAACTTAAATATATGTTACTTCAGATCGACACTGCTGGAACTTCTTTCATTGTATGAACGGTAAAATATTTTCGCCTTTGAAAATCTCTGCACTGACTATTTAACCACCAATCGTTGGACTATCACGGCTGACTGATTGATTGACTGAGATTTCTCTAGCATCGTGACAGTCTCATAAATGTACATCAGATATAATGAGAACTCAAGGGATAAACACAAGCTTAATATTCCTAAAACAACTTCGTACAATTCTCGATAAATTATCGTTTTTAAACTGTTGTTGTCAAATCGCTAACATGAACAGAGTTGATTTTAAGAGCAAGTGTGTACGGCGTTGCATTTTAAATGGTTACGTTTACATGACTATTTCCATATTGTCCTCAATGACAAAATTATTTAATAAGAAAAAACATGAAAAGTAGGATATTCGTATATATAGAAAATACGCTGTGTAATACTACGAGCTTTACACCCCTACTCTGAGTGGCCAGTTAAAAGACACCCCCAACCTCACCCCAACTGGAAGCAATAAAGGCAGGGGTGAGGGGGTGATTAATATAGCTCTTTGAAAGGTCATTGGTCACATGACCTACACCGAAATTGATTTCAACAGTGTAGAAATCTTTAATAGAAAAAAAGGGACAACTTAGTTCTCCACCTTTTAGACTGATTTTGGTCGTTTTGCTTGCCTGTGACCTTGACTGCACCTCAAGCACACTATTCTATCATTTTATTATTATCATTACTTGCTAAACTACAACCCTAGTTGGAAATGCAGGATGCTATAAGCCCACGGGCTCCAACAGGGAAAATAGCCCAGTGAGGAAAGGAAAAAAGGA
>NW_027168998.1:45000-49308 GCF_036898095.1 Palaemon carinicauda | reverse complement strand
ATTTTTTTATGTCTAGCATAGAGGATCCCTCATAGGATTGATTCCATTTGTTATGCCTAGCATAGAGGTCCATCACAGGTGTGATTCCACTTTTCTTAACTCTAGCATAGAGGTCCCTCACAGGCGTGATTCCACTTTTCTTAAGTCTAGCATAGAGGATTCCTCAGAGGTGTGATTCCATTTTTTTTATTTCTAGCATAGAGTGTGATTCTTTTTTTTTGTCAAGCATAGAGGATCCCTCATCGTTTTGATTCTTTTTTATGACTAGCATAGAGGTTCACCCATAGTTGTGATTCCATTTTTTTTATGACTAGCATAGAGGCTTACCCATAAATGTGATTCCATTTTATTTATGACTAGCATACAGATTCACCCATAGTTGTGATTCCATTTTTTATGACTAGCATAGAGGTTCACCCATAGTTGTGATTCTATTTTTTTATGACTAGCATAGAGGCTCACCCATAAATGTGATTCCATTTTATTTATGACTAGCATGCAGATTCACCCATAGTGTGATTCCATTTTTTATGACTAGCATAGAGGTTCACCCATAGTAGTGATTCCATTTTTTATGACTAGCATAGAGGTTCACCCATAGTTGTGATTCCATTTTTTTACGACTAGCATAGAGGCTCACCCATAAATGTGATTCCATTTTATTTATGACTAGCATACAGGTTCACCCATAGTTGTGATTCCATTTTTTTATGTCTAGCATAGAGGTTCACCCATAGTTGTGATTCTATTTTTTTATGACTAGCATAGAGGTTCACCCATAGTTGTGATTCCATTTTTTTAATGACTAGCATAGAGGTTCACCTATAGTTGTGATTCCATTTCTTATTATGACTAGCCTAAAGGTTCACCCATAGTTGTGATTCTTTTTTCTTAAGTTTAGATCACCCATTGTAGTGCCCCCCTGGTTTTGAAGTTAGACTTCTGTTCAATTATTTGCGAGGCTTACTATTTGGTGATAGTTCTTTCTCGAGAGGCATTTTTTACAGCCATTGTGCATTTTGCCCAGCTCCATCTTTATCCCTCCTTTGGTGAGACTCTTGCATAAGGTTAGAGCGTCTTTCCCCTCTGTGTAATTTCTTGCACGGCATCACCGTACCTTGAGCTGTTTAAGTTCTATCTGGTTATTGTCTCGAAGGAATTAGCAAAATGACTGCTGCTGAGATTCAGGACTTTATGGCCCTGGCAGAAAGACAAGGTTATGAAGGAGAGGCATTGCAAGGCTATGTGCGAGAGCTTATGAATGGGGTCAATGCCCGAAGGAAGGTTGAACAAGAAGAGTTTGAGAGAGAGAGAGAGAGAGAGAGAGAGAGAGAGAGAGAGAGAGAGAGAGAGAGAGCCTGAATTGAAGATGTGGGAACAGGATATCCAGCCAGCAAGGCTAAACAGCCCTCAACCCGACGGCACTATAAATGGGCATTGCTTTCCCTTTCATGCCTGTCACACATTCATTCCTCAATGGGACGACAAAGATCCTGTGAGGTGGCTAAATGAGGTGGAGTCCGTGTCTCAGACGTGTGCTGTGGTGGAGGATATGAAGGCCCTACTACTGTCAAAGCATATGCGGGGAAAGGGAAGAATGCTCATGCTATGCTCCCCGTCGATAAACAGGGTAATTTTGAGGCCGTCAGGAAGGCCTTGATTGAGGACTATAAAGTAAGTCGTGAGAATTTACGCCGTCAGTGGCATGGGCTCACCAAGTCCCCCATGACATCTTGGCCTGATTGGGGTTCTCAAAAGGATAGGCTCAACACCCTTTGGATAAAGGCTGCAAAGTGCACTACTTACAACAACCTCCTAGAGCTCTTCAAAATTGAGGACTTCCACAGGAACGCCCCACCGGCGCTCTCAATTTACATCTCCTAGAAAAATCCAGCCACGTTTAGAGCATGATGAGTACGAGCTAGTCCAGTTCAACTCGGGGTCCCTCAGATCAGTCTAATCGGGTAAGTGTAAGCCCCGGCAAAATCTAATCTCCCTTACCAAGTGTGGCCATTGCTGGAGATCTAACCACTTGGAAGCCAACTGTCGGCTGAAGCTATCCGGTCAGTCAGCTGAGCCCACGAAGCAGAAGAAGGAGCCTAAGGTTAAGGTGGCAAAGGTGAACTACACCAGTGCATACTGTAAGGTTTGTCATTGCTATGGTCACACAAAGAACTACTCACTATGTCCCAGCAAATCCTCAGCCTCTTCCCCAGCTGCGCTCTCAATCTCTATACAAAAAGCTTCAAAAAGACAACCTGCTGCTGGGGAGATCACAGTAGCTCTGCCGGAAGGAGACCTCTCTCCGCAATCCGTCAGAGCATTACAGGGTACTGGTGCAGACGTTTTGCTAATCTTATGGCACCAGGTTCCTATCGGTGCCAAAGTCCAACAGACAATCGCATGATGGATTGAAGGAGTCACTAAGGATCTCCCTACTGTGGAGATGAGAGTGACCACGCCCCAGCTCAGCAAAAGGTGCAGGCTAGGGGTAGTGAGCGATCTCGGGCAGGCATACAGTGCATGCCCCTCAGGTGCATGAAGGCAGTTGAGCCAGAGCACAGGACTGAGCATGCCCCTACTGAAGAAGACAAATGGCTAGCTGACACTGACCTTGGGGAAATACCTTGGCTAAGTGAGGTGGCCCAAGAGTCTTCTTCCTACAGCAACGAGTCTGAGCCTTGTGCTCCAGATGCCTACTCGGATGAAGCCGTGCTGCTCACCACCACAGGGAATTGAGCTAACCCAAATACTGGCCCAGTGGTCTAGGAGGAGTCTGAGGGAGAAGCGTCAATCACCCCAGAGGACCTAAGGAGTCGGACGGAGCTCATGAAATTTCATTTGTTGGACGAGACGCTGAAAAACTACAGAGAAGCTGCCTATTCAGACGAAGCAGAGATGATTAATCTCTCAAAGGAGAATTTCCTGCTGAAGGAAAGGGTGCTCTTCAGAATCACCCGAGGCCCCCACGATACTGCAGAAGCCCTTCGCCAGCAAGTAGTTGTTCCCGTAATCTCCGCTTGTCGGTGCTACGTATGGCCCATGAGGGATTGGGAGGACACTAGTATGAAATGCACTATCCAACTGATCCAGCCTCATTTCTTCAGGCCAGGATTACAGAGGAGTGTTAAGGCTTACGTAGCTGCCTGTCATCCGTGCCAAGTTGCCGGTAACCCAGGTAGTGTTGAGGGCTCCTATCCAACCTATTCAATCTGCAGGTATTCCTTTCCATGATGTATTAGTGGATTATGTAGGTTCCCTGCCCCGGAGTATGCGTGGAAATCGTTTCTTATTAACAATGATTGATCGGTTCATGCGCTACCTTGATGCTGTGCCCACTAGGTGTGCCAATGCCAGTCATGCTGTCAGAGGACTGACACAATTCTTTTGTATGTTTGGTTTCCAAGCCACAGTCCAGTCGGATAAGGACTCTCACTTCATGGCAAGAGAGTTTAAGGCAGCAATGGAGTACCATGGTGTCCACCACCATGCCTCTACGAAATATGATTCAGAGAGCCAAAGACTTCTGGAGACTGGCTCTTCAGATTGGTAGAGCTAGCCTTATGCCTTGTTCGCCCTCTGCCAGGCTTGCTCAGAAAGCACAGTATACAGCCCTTCTGAGTTGCTGTACGCTCACTCCACACGTGGGTCAATAGACGTACTCTATGAAGCTGGGGAGGACTCCTCCAAGGCCTCCTGGGTGGAAGAGCTGCCCGATATACAGGCTAAGTTACGAACGGTCTGGGAAATTGCCAAGGCTTCTGAGGCAAAGGTACAGGGCATCACAAAAGGTCAAGTAGATCGTGAAGCCCGGGATCGAAGTTTTGAAATGGGAGACCAAGTTCTGGTTCTCATCCCAGGAAAGTGGAGACCGTTAAGAACATAATTCATGGGCTCCCACAACATTTTTGGGAAGAAGGGTTGATTAAATTACCTACTTGATTGTGGCATAACACGCGCCAAGTGCCTCCATCAACCTGCTTAAGCCCTATCAACAGAGGGCCAATGTGGTGGGAACTGTTACCCAGATCCACTCACCTGAGAGCAACTCCGAGGTTCTGGCCAACTTTCAGCTGGTCACTACTGCCTTGGACACTGTTAAGAGGGGTATCGTCAAGAGCCTCCTGCTAACACACCCACAGGTAGCGCGAGACACACTAGGTCACACCCAACTATTAGACCACAAGATTGACTTGGTCCCAGGAACGTTTCCGATCTGCCAGAATTATTATCGGTTAAACCCCTCAGCTTAGGTCTCATTGAGGAAAGTGAAAGTCCATGGGCATCACCGGAGGTCCTAGTTCCAAA